>NC_135177.1:37830559-37900559 GCF_041146795.1 Maylandia zebra | reverse complement strand
GTTAACAGACAATAGAAAGTAGAGATGGCACGATACCACTTTTTTATGTCCGATACCGATATGAATCCGATATAGTGTTTTTTAATCAATAAAACTGTTTTTTTAATATCTTACTGCATTTTGTATAAGTTCATACTCAAGTTTAAATAAACAAAACACTAAAGCTATTCTGTTATACCTGTATGCAAAAAATACACTGCACCCAAAATATTTCACAGTTCAGCAAAACTGATCAATCTAATAAACTCCATGACATGCTGGTCAGTCACAGGAGCTCGTTCAGTGAGAGACTGAGATTACCGAAAAGCACCACTGAACGACACAGGAAATCATTCCTGCCTGTGGCTCCCTGTACAACGCATCCACTTAACACACTGTTTGCTGCTACAACTACACATGTTTCTTTTCCAAATATTTATTTATAAGTGACTTATGTATGTATGTATGTATATATATGTATATATTGTACTATTCTTAGTTAGCGTATTGTCTGTCTTGTCTTAATGTTGGTTTAAAATGGAGCACTGTAACAAAAAATAATTTCCCCCAGGGATCAATAAAGTATTCTGATTCTGATTCTGATTAAACCTGCTCCATCCTCCCTGTTCTGGTATTTTAAAGAGAACTTAGCAGAAATATTAAGCAACCTAACTAATAGGGTTGCAAACTCCCAGCAAAAAAAAATAGGGAACCACCCCCTACCCTCCACCTCATGATGCTTAATCGACGTAATCAACCTTAATTTGATGCAGGGTGGAAAAAAATGCACAGAAATCAATTATTTTTCAAGAAATATTAAACAGATTCAACATCTTTCTTCAACAAAACTGCAGACTGCACAGATGGTTCCCAAAGGAAAAAGTACTACAGCTTACTAGGGTATATTAGACTTAATAGTTACTATATACAGTAATGGACTTCTATACATTTTATATCAGATTAAAACTTTGGGTGTCAGATAATTATTTATTAAAAGCTCGACATTTGAAATGAGAATAAGAAAGAAAAGTATGTCTTTGTGCCCCCTCTTCCCTGTTAATGCCCTATCGGCGCCCCTGGCTAAACTTTGCTAGATCCGCCCCTGCACAGTTACCAGCCGTCAGCTGCGTAGAAAAAGATCCTCGAGTAGAAAGTAATATTAAATAAATTCTAACAACAGCTGATCAAGCTTAAACGTGCTGCTGTTGTTCAGCTGCTGGTTTCCTCTTTCTGGTGCAAAGTGGGCCAAAAACAAACAAGAGAGACGATCAGCTGATCATTGATCATGATTGAAGCAGCAACAGGAGAGGGAGAGAGGCAGTCGCTCTATATATCGGTTAAGCTTTACAAACATTCAGAGATGAACTTACACACTTGCTTTACTTCTCTGTGGGATCACCTCCTCGGAGATGAAATGCTGGTTTGGTAGCGATGCTACAAACACACACAGCCGCTCGATCACGTGACCACACTGCTCCCACGTGCTACGGTTATGAGCCGAGTTACGCCATGTAGCAAGTTTTGTGAGGTGCTTTTCTGATATTTAATGGATCGAATTACATTTTTTATTTGTCTCTGATATCCGATCCAGTAATTTACGTCAGTATCGGACCGATACTGATAGGTAATATCGGATCGGTCCATCTCTAATAGAAAGCCTACTTCATTCTGATTGGCTGCTGCACCTGCCAGTTATATTTCAGTCAGTTTTCACAGGAACGTTGAGGCTGCAGGTGATTCTTGTGCTGCTGACGGTTTTATGCTGTAACAGCAGACAGGAAGTGATTGATTATGATGGATGTGACACTTGTTATGTAACTCCTCCTCCTCTGGCACCAAACTCTGAATATTGATGATTGATTACACAACTCTGTTTATTTGTGCTGAGGGTCAAAAATACCAATAAACTGACAACAAATAACCAATTAAAAAACAAATAAACCCATAAAAGAGCGGGAAAGACGCTTTCACTAAAACTTTATTGTCCCAAACTACAATGCCAACTCAGAGATGAAACCGACGAGCAGAGCGATGTGCCCACACGTGGTTCAGTCCCCACAGAGACAGGACTACAAACCTCTGTGTGTGTGGTTTCAGAGTGTATTTCAGTGTGTGTGGTTTCCCTGGTGTCACACTGGGTTTCTATTCCTGGTAGGACAGGAAGTCGAGCTGCTGACATGTTGAAGCTTCACACATGCCTAACTTAGAGCCACAGAAGCAGAAGAGAGTCTGTCGACCAACAGCAGAGACGCCGCGCACACAGACACATCCTAATTTGGTGGTGAGACAGTTTTCAGGAAGCTTCGATGTGTAACTTCACACTGACGCTGCCAAACGACGGGTGAAAAGAGGAACTGAAGAAAGGAAGCCGAGGAACCTGAATGCACCACGGAGACTGATGTGAACGCACAAACACAAACCAGAGGCCGCCTCGTTTCACAATGTCCCTGACACACACACACACACATTAGCAAACGGAGCAAAAACATATTTCCAGCCCCATCTCACACAAAGTGGAACACTGAGCAACACGAAACAGATTTTACAACCAGCTAAAATCTTTGAATCTGAAAAAGGGTCAGGAAGTGTAATTCTGTGAACACGCTGCAAAGCAGCGCCGCTTCATGTGTTGGAACAAAGCTATTAACTCAGTGGCCACCTAACGAGCTAACCACAGTGATCAATACTGCACCGCTGCACACAGGTACCACACCCAGAACCCGAGAACATGTTAGAAAACCTTTTCACACAGAGGTTGTGTTAGGAGGGAAACTAGGCTCTGTGTGATAAGGGTTCTATGACGACGTTCCCTGTGTGATAAGGGTTCTATGACGACGTTCCCTGTGTGATAAGGGTTCTATGACGACATTCCCTGTGTGATAAGGGTTCTATGACGACGTTCCCTGAGTGATAACGGTTCTATGACGACGTTCCCTGTGTGATAAGGGTTCTATGACGACGTTCCCTGTGTGATAAGGGTTCTATGACGACGTTCCCTGTGTGATAACGGTTCTATGACGACGTTCCCTGTGTGATAAGGGTTCTATGACGACGTTCCCTGTGTGATAACGGTTCTATGACGACGTTCCCTGTGTGATAAGGGTTCTATGACGACATTCCCTGTGTGATAACGGTTCTATGACGACGTTCCCTGTGTGATAAGGGTTCTATGACGACGTTCCCTGAGTGATAAGGGTTCTATGACAACGTTCCCTGTGTGATAAGGGTTCTATGACGACATTCCCTGTGTGATAAGGGTTCTATGACGACGTTCCCTGTGTGATAACGGTTCTATGACGACATTCCCTGTGTGATAAGGGTTCTATGACGACGTTCCCTGTGTGATAACGGTTCTATGACGACGTTCCCTGTGTGATAACGGTTCTATGACGACGTTCCCTGTGTGATAAGGGTTCTATGACGACGTTCCCTGTGTGATAAGGGTTCTATGACGACGTTCCCTGAGTGATAACGGTTCTATGACGACGTTCCCTGTGTGATAACGGTTCTATGACGACGTTCCCTGTGTGATAAGGGTTCTATGACGACGTTCCCTGAGTGATAAGGGTTCTATGACGACGTTCCCTGTGTGATAAGGGTTCTATGACGACGTTCCCTGTGTGATAAGGGTTCTATGACGACGTTCCCTGTGTGATAACGGTTCTATGACGACGTTCCCTGTGTGATAAGGGTTCTATGACGACGTTCCCTGAGTGATAACGGTTCTATGACGACGTTCCCTGAGTGATAACGGTTCTATGACGACGTTCCCTGTGTGATAAGGGTTCTATGACGACATTCCCTGTGTGATAAGGGTTCTATGACGACGTTCCCTGTGTGATAAGGGTTCTATGACGACGTTCCCTGAGTGATAAGGGTTCTATGACGACGTTCCCTGTGTGATAAGGGTTCTATGACGACGTTCCCTGAGTGATAACGGTTCTATGACGACGTTCCCTGTGTGATAACGGTTCTATGACGACGTTCCCTGTGTGATAAGGGTTCTATGACGACATTCCCTGTGTGATAAGGGTTCTATGACGACGTTCCCTGTGTGATAACGGTTCTATGACGACGTTCCCTGTGTGATAAGGGTTCTATGACGACGTTCCCTGTGTGATAAGGGTTCTATGACGACGTTCCCTGTGTGATAACGGTTCTATGACGACGTTCCCTGAGTGATAACGGTTCTATGACGACGTTCCCTGTGTGATAAGGGTTCTATGACGACGTTCCCTGTGTGATAAGGGTTCTATGACGACGTTCCCTGAGTGATAAGGGTTCTATGACGACGTTCCCTGTGTGATAAGGGTTCTATGACGACGTTCCCTGAGTGATAAGTGTTCTATGACGACGTTCCCTGTGTGATAAGGGTTCTATGACGACGTTCCCTGTGTGATAAGGGTTCTATGACGACGTTCCCTGTGTGATAAGGGTTCTGTAAGGACACTTTTCCTGTGCTGCAGCAGTGAAACCGGAGCACTCTGTGTATCTGTAGCTCGGACTGAAACTCGACTCCTGCAGAACGTCGGCTGATGAAACCCGAGGAGAATCTTTCTGTTTGCAAACTGAACTGCAGAATTTGGAGGAAGGCTAAAAATACTACACACAATACTCTCAATGCATGTACATAGAGGTACTTTGGAGTACTCTGAGGTACTTCAGTGCTTACCAAGTTCAACATGTCAGATGTTCTCTGCAAGAGTTCTCCTGTAAAGTTCTGTAACAGTTTCATAAAAAAGCTGCGCACTCCCTTTAAATCTGTTCCTCGTTAACCTTCTTAATGACATCACAGGTGTCACCTGCCTGCTGGTTACAGGTGATCACGCTGTGAGGATCAGAGACCTTCTACCTCTGATCATGTCCACTGATCGATTGATTGATTGACTAATTGAGTGAGTGAGTGTCAGGGGTTGGTCACCTGTAGGCCCCGCCCTCTCTGACTCACCTCCTTCTCACAGATGAACAGCTGGTCTCCTCTCAGAAAGACAAAGCGGTTCTTCCAGATCTCTCTGAAGATCCCTTTGCCGCAGAACTTCCTGATCCAGCCCACTTTATCAGGCGGCGCGTTCTGCGGCGCCGACTCGGACGCGCCCTGAGACAAGAAACAGGAAGCCGACAGAGCAGGTGAGGAGCAGGGAAACCTGTCAACACGGCTCCAGAAGCTCAGCCTAAATCAACCTCATCTCCTCAGTTTGTATTTTTAGTCTTTGTTTATAATACTCTACTTGTGTTTCTATTCATGCTTCTATTGCTGTTTCTACTCTGTTTTCTGTTGTGTACAGACTGGGAGACACTGATTTCTATTACTCTGTTTCTTCATCCTCACCTGTGTGGACAGACAGGTGTGTGTAGCACCGACAGAGCCCGCCTCTAACTGCTTTCATTCTGAGTTCAGCCGGTTTGGGGTCAGATGGTTGTTATGCAAGTCCATTAAAGGCTGTAACTGAAACTGGAGCTGCTGAGCAGATTAACCATCACACCACATTCAGGTCACTTTAAAGCCTCCAGGACCGGCCTGGACCTCACAGACCCTCACAGACCGGGTCACTGTTAAAAACATCACTTCTCCGTCTGTTTGTTGGCCTTTTGGCACTTTTTAAGCATCAGCAGAGTGAGGCCTTTATTATGAAAACCGGACGTGGGTTCTTGAGAAGCCTGCAGCTCTCTGCCTTCAGAATAAAACTAATCCTCGGGCTTTTGTTCTTCGAGTTCTGCTTTAACGGAGAGAGCCCCGGGGGTCGCCCTCTGTCCCGGTATCACTCACCCGTTTCCCGGAGCTGCTCCTCTTCATGCTGCCGGTGTCCGGCGGCTGATCGCGACACTTCTCCCACTTTCACGGGAACTCCGTTATCCGCTCGATGGAGACTCGGAGAGCCGTTAAAGCAGTCAAACTCCTGCAGGGGAGACCGGAGCCTCCGCCTCAGCTCCGCCGCTCCACGGCTCTGTTGCTCGGTGTCACTGTGCTGAGCGACTCGCTGCTGTGGCTGCCGCCGGGCTCCGCCGCACTCTGACCGGCCAGCAGCCACTCCGTGCTTGGGTGTCCGGTTACTCCTCCTCCCTGTCCCCCCTCCCCGCCTGCCCGCTGGCTCAGCGGCTCATCGGCAGCCCGGAAGCGCCCCCCTCCGGCGGACAGCGGGAGTGGCCGAGAATGAGAGCTACTGAAAGCGCTGACGTCACAGGGTGGGCAGTAACGCTCGAGCCTGCAGTTCCTCTGGTGTCCAGCAGAGGCTCCGCTGCCTCCGACTGGGAGGACAGTCTCCTCCTTTTGGGCTGAACAGACCCGAGACCTGAAGCTGAGCCTGGTTCCAGCTTTAGCTTCAGGAAACACGCGGCACTCTCTGTAATCCCACAGACATCTGTGCTAATCCACAGCATGATGTAGATTATGGCGTGTTCACAGAGATAATCCACGAGGGTGAAATGTGTCACACAGACGCCGCCTGCGCCTGGCGAAGGAAACTGACCTCAGCCTGTGGACACAAGCGGGGGAGAGAGGAGGAGGGAGGTGATCTCTAAAGTACTGACAAATATCTGAAAGCCTCAAACTCCAAAAAATGAAATAACTGCTGGTGATTTATGGATGGAGGTGAGCACCATCAGCTCACAGCGAGCGCGTCATTGGTCAAGAAACCAAACGACTCAAATGTAGAGAAACTAACTTTAATCAGAATGACGATAAAACGCTTTCTCCGACCCTGCTCACCGAACCAACACGACCGCCCGTCTTTACTGTGCTCCATTACAGGATCTTTAATTAGTGCCCTCCTGTGGCCGTCGCATGAACTGCAGCTCGTGCTTGCACTGTTAGCATTGACCAAAACTGTGATGAAACGCGCATCAGGCTGCCCCAACATCCTCATCAACTCTGAAATCATGCCATGAACTGCAGACTGCAGTTTTGGTTTGCAGATGGTGTCCGCAAACTGCAGACGCCATCTGCAGACGCCGCGTCCTCACGAGTCTGCAGCTGCTCTGCCGTCCTCGTCTCTAGATCTGCATCTGCTCTGCCGTCCTCGTCTCTAGATCTGCATCGGGTTGATCTGACAGATGTTTCCAGGTTCGGCTCTGATCTGGAGTCAGTTTCAGTCCCAGTGTAGATCACAAACTGGGTCACAGCGAGAGGTGGCGGCTCATCTGCAGATTATCCCCGACCCCATCATTAAAGGGACAATCCGCCCAAAACAACAGCAGCAGATTAGAGCCGCAGGTTCAACCCGATCAGCTCGGACTCACCAGCAGCCGACACCCACGGCCAACAGCACTGCTCACCTATAAATAATAATAAACAGTAACAATGAAAAAATAACTTCAAAAAATAAATAAATGATTAAAAAGGAAACTGAAAACTCAGAAATTGTTAAATTAAATAGAAAAATATTAAAATAAGGAACTGACAAAAATCAATTCAAATCATAAAAATCGTAACAAATAAAAACACCAATTGTTAAAGTAATAATTATGAAGACAACTGGAAAAGATATCAAAACATATAATAATAATAATAATAAAATATAAATATTAATCTAAAAATGCTTTCATGACATAAATCCAAAAATAAAAACGTATCAAAGTTTTGTGACAAGTGACCTGCAAGTTTTACGAAAGTAAAACCTGATTTTATAAACGATTTATTTTTAGTGTTTCATGAGACGCCCAATCAGATCGAAGCTGAGACTCACTGCCTTTGGTCTGTGACGCCCTCTGATGGTTTCTGGGTGAAGTGCAGCAGTGTCTGAACGATCACAAACATCAGCACAGAAACGTCATGTTATTTTTTATTCATTACAAAAAAAAAATAACAGCTGGCAGCTCCAGTCAGACCAGTCGGCCTCGCCGTGCTGCTGCACACGCTCGGTTTCCCTTTAATGAAGCAGATCCTGAAACGAAGCTGGGAGGTACGGAGGTGAAACTGAAACAGGTTCCTCTGCTCGGCCTGCAGGGACCGGCGGATCCGTGAAGTCTGACAGCGTTTAAAGGTCAAAGTTCAGACGCAGCAAAACAAACGAATCAATCCAAGAAACTGAGATCAGCAAAAACAGTTTAATTCACCCAGAAAGACATTTACACACGTTTCACTTCAGGGGGCGCTCTGCACATTCAGCGTGGCCAAAGTCTGAAATGATGAGGTCACCACGTGTCACAAAGGTGCACGAGCTCCTCGCAGCAGTTTGTAGATGATTTAGCTCCTTTATGATCAGGACACGCTACAAGAAAAAATCAAACTTGGCAATAATCACTCCAGACGTCACAACTGATTCATTTTTCATCCCAGAAAGAAAAAGAAAAGCGGTCACCGCACCGCGCTGCTAACATCCACACGTTTACGTGGCGTGTGAGCAACGCTGCAACTCAAACAAGTAACGTTTGCTCACGTATTTGTGAAGAAAACCTTTTATTTATTAAACAAACAAAGACTTTTGGCGTACTCGTGACTTAGCATGCTAACAGGCGATGGTGAAAAGCCACGGCGAGTTTGAACCTTCACCTTCGTGCTGGATGTCCGTAGATGCTAACAGGGTTTGTTTCGGCGTGAATAATACCGTCTGGTGTTTTTGATCATTTGAAATCCACCACCATAAATCAGCACCGATCAGCTGATCGATCGGGCAGGTCGGGTTTTTTTCCTTCAAAACAGGAAGTCCGGTTTCTACATCTCATCGGCGTGTCCCGGTTTGGCCTGATCGCGCCGTCCTCCTCGGACCGTCGACTTCTGGCCGAGGGCGCCGGGTTCCGTCTGCTCGGCAGCAACCACCGAGCCGTTTCCCGACCGGCTCCCCTCCGTACCGTCTGCGGCTGCGTGTTCGTGGTTTTCTGTTGGTTCTGGGAGATTCGACGTTCCCTCAGGAGGTTTTGATTGGCTGAGAGCGGGGGACTCAGACTGCAGGGACGTCGCACCGTAGGCGTCGTCTGAGGTCGGCTGAGAGGACGACGGATCCGTCAGGATGTTTCTGGAAATCACTGGAAAGATGAAAAAATAAATCATGAGTCCAGCGGTTTGACGTGCCGAGGAGAAAACGCGACCGAAGTTATTCCTAGGATTCATTTTCCAGTCTCTGAGGCAACATTCCTGCCACACCGACAACATGAGACCAGGATTTACCGCGTTTACCTGTGTCGCCATATTTACACAGCGAGCGTCAGGAAGCGCTCGAGCGCCTGAAGAACTATTTTTATTTAAAATGTTCAATCCTACAAACTCTCAGCTTCCCCAAAAGCCTCCATCTAAACCCTGTGCTGCCATCACAGATGCTCAAACAGGAAGTGATGTCATCAGGGACCAACCTCCTGTGGGTCTGTAGTCGTCGTCTGCACGGTGGCGGCTGAACGGGCTGAAGCTCGGCAGGATGATCAGACCGAGAGAGACGAGGATGATCTGAAGACACACGAGGAGCAGGGTCAGAGTGTGTGTGTCTGTGTTCCTGTCTAGCTGTCATTGTGAGGACCGAAATCTGCATTCTACTATACTTGTGAGAACAGTCACTTGTGAGGACACACAACCCGGTCCTCACAAGTCTGAAGACATTTTTGAAGCTCAAAATGTGGTTTCAGTGTCAGGGTTACAATTCGGTTATGGTTAGGTTTAGGGTCAGCATTCATTCATGGTTAGGGTTATTAAGGTCAATGAAGGTCCTCACTAAGATAGCTGAACGGGCTTGTGTGTGTGTGTGTGTGTGTGTGTGTGTGTGTGTGTGTGTGTGTGTGTGTGTGTGTGTAGGAGCAGAACTAAAACAAACAAACAAAAACAAAACAGACTTCATTCCACCTTAACGGGTTTAAGGTGGTCGTACCAGTAGGCAGGTGCTGGTCTGGGCTCCTTTACTGACCGTCTGCTTGATGAGAGACTGAAGCTGCTGCAGCTGAGCCAGCAGAGAGCTGAGGAGCAGGAACACAGGGGCTGGTTAGGGCTTACCTGAGCAGGTGAACCAATCAGCAAGCAGCAAACTCAGCAGGAAGTTCAAGAAGAAACTAAAAAGTAAATCTGACTGTTTCAGACAGACTCAGGTCCTCGTGACCGAGCTGTCCGAGGTTCACATTTAAAGTGAGAGCACAGTGCCCCCTGCTGGTGGGAGTCAGAACCACAGGGAGGTCTCCCTGATGTGGATGTTTCTGATCCTGTTTGTGACAGAAGTGTCTGGAATAACATGTCTGTGGTATTCATGTCACCAAACTGTGTGAGATTACAATAAAACCTACAGAGTGTGAGCTCGACATCGTTCCCTGTGTTTATGTCACAGGAAGTGACCTCTCTGTGACCTCAATAATCAGCAAAGCGTGTTCATACTTGTTACGTTTCTCCAGCTGCTCCACCGTCCGCTGCAGCTCTTTGTTCTGCATCGAGCACGCCGCCGCCCTGTCAGCGCACACACACACACACACACACACACACACACACACACACGCACGCACGCACGCACGCACGCACGCACGCACGCACACACACACACACACACACACAGGTGTTACCATGGGGACCTCTGTGCAGACTTGAACAGGACATGAAGCCGTACATGTAAAGGTTATTTACATCACCGCTCACACAGACGTAACTCTGCCTGTGAGGCTGAGAGCTTTAAAAACACGTTTAGCGCCGTCTTCGTTAATGACAGTTTAACGCCAGTAACCCGGCGACGCCGCTCAGTGTCAAGGCGTAACTTTCTGTCGCTCTGCGGTTTCATCACCAATACAACAGGTGGCGCTGAGGTTTCTCTAAGCTGAAGAAGTTGCAGGAGGAAACACAATATGGGGCGGGGTTTGTGGTCACGACGGACCTATAGCATCGATTTAACACACAGCTGTGACTCCCTCATTACTCTGAACCCACAACAAAAACACATCTGAGCCGCTCTGGCTGACACAGAGCGAGCCCCTCCTTCTCCTGCTCATAGCAGCCAATCTGCAGGTGAACGTGTGACAACGCCGCCCTCATCCAGCGTTAACCCTCGTGACGCGGACTGCGACACTGGAGACGGCTGAAGTTCAGCGGGGTCACGACCCCTGGAGGATGGAAGGAAGTTCAAATTGAAAGTGAGAGCAGATAAATGAAGGCGGGGGGGCGAACTATCGACTCGCTGAAAAAACCTCACAACACGTCTGGAAATGGAGTCTCTGTCAGCGACGCGGCGGCGGTCAGCTGGCCGGTTACCTGCTCTCCAGCCCGTCGATGTACTCCTTCCTCCGCCGCCGGCTGTCCTGAGCCGACTGCTTGTTGCGGATCTTCCTCCGGACCTTCTTCAGAATTCGCTCCTCGGCCTGTGAATAAAGTTCGGTTCAAAGTCAGCAGCGTGCACCTGACACAGAAACGCGGCGGCCTGAGAGCATCTGTGCACCCGACCTTGGTGAGGGGGAGGTTGTTGGGCAGCGACACGCCCTCCTGGGTCAGCAGCTTCTGCTCCTCCTCGGTCAGCTGAAGATCCAGGCACAGCTGCAACACAAGAAGAAGAATGAGTCGTTAGGGCGGAGCCTGACGAAGGACAAGGAAAAAAAAAAAAAAAGGAAACAGAGGCTCACCAGGTCGTCGTCAAGGCTGGGAGAAGGGATGGCGAGCCGTGGCGCCGAAACCACAGGTAGTTCGCTCACGACGCACGAGTCCGACAGCAGCAGCTGAGAGCTCCACTGATCTGCAGAGAGAGCGCACCACCGTTAACGACGCCACTCCTTCCTGTTTCTGCCGCGCTTACATCACACTGTCGATTTTTTCTTTAAATGGGTGGAGTCATAGTTTTTGGCTTCACACCAGGTCGTTTAACAGGAAGCTGAAAGCTTCAGTCTCGTGCCATGAACGCCACCTAAAAATATTAAACAATGATTTAAAATCATCATCGTTCCAAACTAACCATGACGTCACCAGCAGGGGGCAGTGTTTCATCCATGTGCAAAACCAGCTCGCAGTTTCACATCAGAACGAGTTCGTAATTAAATTCAATTAACTTTGTTCATGTAGCGCCAAATCAATCGCTTTATATTGTAAAGACCCTCCAAACATAGAGACAAACACTCAAGCACTTTGGCGACAGTGGGAAGGAAAAACTCCCCTTTAACAGGAAGTAACCTCCAGCAGAGCCAGGCTCGGGAGGGGCGGGACCATCTGAGGGACCACTGAGCTGGGCATCATCTGCATAGCAATGAAAATGTATGCTATAGCTTCTGTTAATACTCACACGCCCCCTGGTGGAGACACCGGTACTACACTAAAGTTGGACTTCAGCTGATTCTCAGCATGAATCATCTGCTGATGCTTTAATGAAACAAACTTCTTTAAGCTCAGTCGACACGAGCATGAAGCTAGCTGCCGCCGCTGAATGTCGCCTGATTCGTCGAATCCTGAACGGCAGAAACAAAGCGTGGCCTCACCGAGCTCGATGGAGATGATGTTCTCCTGTCCAGCTCCAGTCTTAGCACCGCCCAGCCCGCTGATGTCATAAACCAGCTGGTAAACTGTCGTTGGCGCCAGCTGGGTGCCCGCTGCAGTCACCGTGGTGACAGGACTCTCGATGGCGGGGTCCTCGGAGATCCCGCTGTCGCTCTCTGATGACGGGTCAGCCGGTGGCCCGCTGGGAAACACCTCGTTTGGATTGACGGCGTGGAGGACGTCCTCGGAGTCGCTGTCATTGAGAATCTGATGAAGGTCACATTTTACACAGTCACGAACAGCAAGGCCACATCAGACATGGAAAAACTCGCCGCCACTTCAAAGTTTCAAATAAACACTTCCTCTCTGAGTGGTCATGTGATCACAGACACTCACACACTCGGGGTCCACCGCCCAGTCCTGCAGGGGTTTCTCTGAGCCGGCCGGGATGAGCTCTGAGGAGGAGAACGGACCGTCGAGCTGCCAGCTCCCGGATGCCATGACGCCGAGAAACAGCTCCCCGCTCTCTGCATCCATCACCTGCAGACACAGGTTCACACCTGGATCAGTACCAGACAGAGTGGGGGGAGGAGGAGGAGCTAGAGGCGGACACTGTATGGGAAAGCAGAGCAGAGGTCACAGCTGAAGCTCTTCAGCTCGAGTTCCTGAATACGACACCTTCGCTGTTCTGAAAGCCTGAGAAGCTGCAGCAGTGTGCAAAAGACATCTGTGTGGGTCACATGACCTAGCAGCAGCTGACAAACTGACAAAGCAGGTGTGTGTGTGTGTGTGTGTGTGGAGAGCAGGTAAAGCAGCTCTGAGGAGGACATCCTGGTAGGCACACACCCAAACGCACACACCTGAGCTGAGACCTGATAGGCTGCCAAACGTGTTTCTCCGCAAACAAGCCCGACCTGTCCCACGTCTCTTAGCTTCCAAACACGACAGCGAGGAACCTGCAGACTGAGACCGCCTCCGATTTACCTGAAGTCACATGAGCTGATCAATAAAACAGCCTCACGGGTGAATCCAAGTCGTGCTTCAGAGGGAAACACTCCACCGAGCCAGCCTCAGCTGTACCCGCCACACCTATATCATCACCTGTTGTCCCAATTATGGTCTAGCAAAGGTCTTCCTGTTAGACTGTACGTAAAAGATGGACACAAGCTGCAGTCCAGCAGTGAGGTGATCTCTCAGACCCTCAGGTTAAAACTTTACAACATGTTTACAGCCCGCTACGGCAGCCTGCGAGCGCCCAAAGAAACCACAAGGACGTTTCTCCTGCAGACTGAGGGCCATTGGTTCATTGGTCGTTGGGTGGCTGCAAACAACCGATGACATCAACAATCAACGCGGGACTTCAACCAGCGGTCAGTGTCACAGCAGCCGTGTCCATCTTTGATATACAGCCTTTGCAAAGTCTCAGCTTGAGACGAACGACATCACAACAACACACCAGGTGAAACGCTCCAACCCAGAGCACGCTCGCCACAGCCAGGGTGGAGCAGAGCTCATCCAACCGGGCTCATTCACTAATGAGGTCCCCGGTTGAGGCAAGACACCCAGAATGGGATTACTTTAGATTACTCAGTCAGAGATGAAGGTAAACTCACCTTACCTCCAAAACAAATGGTCCAAGCTCCTACTGTCTACCCAGGAGAGGGTCGAACTGAGCATGTGCAGACTCCCACTGGTCACACCTGCAGTGACACTTATGACTTCTCATAACCGCACAGCACACTCCTGTACTTTTACTGTAACAGAGTACTTCTAAACTCAGTACTTTTCTCACTCTTCCTCTTTGTGTGCCATTCAAAAACTTTCCAGCACTCTCCAGGCGCGGTCCCGGTCGGACCTGAGGAGCAGCAGAGGATACTCACAGCTGACACACGGAGCTCTGCTGTTGTCGTTTCCGGTACAAACGCTCCGGATCTTCATCAGCGGTGCTCCTCCTCCTCTCTCTCTCTCTCTCTCTCTCACACACACACACGGACCTTCGTGTCGCTTCACGGTGGAACACGGAGTCCAGCTGGCAGCTCACAGCCTCCTCCGCCTCTGCGCATGCCCGACTTCTTCTTCTCTTCCTATAATCAGGCAGACTAAACAGAGCCCTCTGCTGTCTGAGGGCCACCAACAGGAATGTTAATAATATTATTATTAATGTCATTATCATAGTAATAATTATAATAATAATACATTTTATTTGAGGGCGCCTTTCAGAAACCGAAGATCACCTACAAAAGAAAAAATGAAAAGGAAAATAGTTTTAAAACTATATAAAATATGTTAGAATTGCAAAACAAAACTTGACAACAGATAAAATCAGCACTAAAGCGAATTAGCCAGTTTGAACAGTGAGTTCAAATCTGCAGCAGGTTGTTAAAGGTTAAGAGTTGATAAAAATGACTCCGGTCTGACGTGATTTACAGCGTCATGGAATATCCAATGACCGTGCATCCGGTGCAGGAGCCCACCCTGGACAAAGATGGAGGGATCGCTTCCATCTGCAGCATGCAGATGTTCCACGTGTCCCTGGACCTGCTCTCCTGCCTCTGGGCTCTGGAGGTTTGAGGCTCTGCTGAAGACGGCTCCTCTGACGGTTCCCGTGTTATCAGCCATCATATGACTCTGTGTCATATGGGGGGGGGGGGCTAAGGTGTTCCTCTGTAGAGATGCTGAGAGGAGAACTGACTGATTTGGACCTAAGAGGCCTGACCCCACACTTCACCCACATGCCCATCCTGACGGCCACGAGAAGCATTTTCTCAAAGTTAATCTCACAGCAGCTCAATTCACTCTGACCACTACCTGTTGAACCTGAGCAGCAGGTCAGAGGTCAGAGGTTGCTCAGCAGAGGATGTAGAAGCACGAGTGTGATGTGTGCCTCAGGCTGAAGCAGCAGAAAACCTGAACATCTGTAATTACGAGCACACTGTTCTCTGCGAGTTGGTCAGCACCTGTGCCGACATGTTTGCTTCTCCAACATGAGGCTCCTCCCCTTTGTTTTTCTGTTCATTTTTATTAGTATTTACAAGTCTAAACCAGCAAACCCAACCAGAGCCCTGCTCCTAAACACCTGCCCCGTCACCGTGACTGCAGCGCTGGCACTTCACCACCAGGTGTGACTGTTTGGTCTCTGAAGGTTTCCTCTTACAGGTAACTCTTTAAATCTCACACCTCCACCATCTGATTGGATGCTGATGGATCCTCTGCTGGTGAAATCCTCGGCAGAGGGCGTGGCTTCAGAAGCTGCATTCACAGTCACCCTAAGTTCTGCAGAAGTGGAGTTTGAACAGTTTGAACTTTACGCACCTGCAGAAAGAATTTTACATGTTTTTAATGCTGAAACAAAGCTTTTATTCTGAAAATCTGAATCAGTTTTACCACTAAAGCACTCAGAGACACAAACGATGATAATCTGACAGATGAAACTATCGCTGTGAGAGGCGAACGCTGTCAGCACTCCAGCCCCAGCTGCAGGGGTGTGGATGCTGAACGCAGCCCTGAGCGTTGGCTGAGCAGACAGCTTTCTGACCTCTGGACTCTCCAGAAGCTTCGCAGAGGAACCGTCGACCGCTCTCTGCAGGTGCAAAGTGCTTCAGAGGTTCTGGAGACCGAAGCGTGCAGGAAACACCTCAGGGGCTGAAACAGGACCAGGATGTCTGCAGGAGGGGAAGCAGCTGATGTGGTGTACTGCCTGGCCCAGGAGCAGGACTTCCAGCAGGTCCCAACATTTTTCCATTAATAGTCACATGACTCTCTAAAGATCACAGGTCAGAGTGCGAGATGTGAACTCAGGCTGAATGCACAGGCTGAAGCCACTGATAGGACGACTGACCGCGGCTGCTCGAGCGGTTCTCTTCGCCTTTATGGCGTTTGCTCCATAAAACATATGAGGTGAAGGAGTGCACACCGCTGCAGCACGCCGCTGAACAGCTTTAAAAAACTTTGAACATCACATAATTTACTGCTGTGACTAACTAAAAAAACCTCATGGCCTCATTTCCTGTTTGCTTCGGCGCTTTGTCATTTCTCACAGGGACAAAGGACACACATGAATTGCAGGAGTCACAAGTTAGAATCGATACCTGAAGAAAATCTGAGCAGTCAAATAAAATCACAGTGATAAACTCTGAGCACCTCAGACAGACGACGCGTTCAGAGCTGATTTAAAGGTCTAAAGGGGTCTCCGTGGGGACAGACAGAGGCGTGGACCCTTTAGTTTCAGGCGAGGGAGGTTGCTGGGAGCAGCGACGACCTCTGACCTGTGGTTAACCTGGGAGATGTCGTGGAGGTGATTGATGGAAGGCTTTAACAGCCAAACTTAAAATCAGTGCTGAGCGTCACGGACCCGTGTGTCGTCGTTTGCTCTGCGCCAATTAGAAGTTGTCTGTATTCTGACGTCTGTTTGAGGCGGAGTCAGGAACGCCCAGGTGTCCTCAGAGCGTCGTTCCTAACAGAGCCCGTGTTGTCCCGCAGGTCCTGAACATCTGCACGCCTGATGACTACAACGGGCTCGATTACATGGCCGCCTTCTTTCACCGCTGGCTGCAGGAGCCTGGACGCGTCGTCTTCATCGCCCGGATCGACGGCAGAGTGGTGAGGCGTGAAGGCGAGCCCTGAGGAAGCAGACCGCAGTTTTCATTTCACGGCTCTGTTTTTCTACACTGAGCTGCATTCTCCATCTCCCTGCAGGTGGCGCTGGAGTCTGCGCTCCTGGTGGATGGCGGTCAGACGGCAGTACTTCAGGGGCGCAGGGTGGTGTCCGATCTGAGGGGCAGCGGCATCGCCAGCGCCCTCCAGACGCATGTGACCAACTACGTCCGCCGCTACTACCCAGAAATCTCTGCTGTGAGGCTGAGCCGAGGAGACAATCCTTCAGTGAAGACGCTCGCCAAGTACAGGCTCATCGCAAAGGAGGTGTGTCACAGTCCACCGGTTTGTGATTGTGACCAAAGTTGGTGATAATTCTTCATCACAGCGACGTCGCGCAGCTGTTTGCAGAAGCTGATGCGTCTGTTCGAGCGGCGCCGTTCCCTTTATTCTGACCGTGCTGTGCAGAAATGCCGCGTCCTCCTGAAGCACGTAGACTTTCAGTTCATGAACGTCGTGGTTGAGAAGTAAAGCTAATGTGTCGATATTCATAGGAAATGAATCAAAGGGTTTTTAAAAATAAATAACGACTTGAATTAATTTATAATTACTCTCCTGTTAGGACTGCAGGACCGGCACAGTGTCATCACACTGACGTTTGGTCAGAGATCACCGCTGGCTTCTAGTTATTGCAAGGTGGCCTTTGTTGTCGTGGTTACCGTGATGCTGCAGACACATCCTAAGACTGAGCGTGCTCTGAGCACTTACAGTTGAAGAGTCCGCCTGGTTTTTCAGCCTGGACTGTAAACGATCCCTCCGTGTCCACTGAATGGAAACTACAGATGTGCGGTTCTTAGTTTGGCCTCAGACTCGTGACGGGGGTGAAGAGCACACATGCCACGTGATTGGATGATGGACTGGATCACAGCATGAATAGTCCGGTTGCATGTTGTGACCAAGCCTGAACTTGGACTTGTTTCCCGAGCGACTGCGATGAGTCGAACCAGAACAGGTAAGTAAACCACAGACTCACCCCGTCCTCTCTGTCGCCCCCTGCAGGCCATCTTGTCTTTGTGCTGTGAGGCGGTCAACCTGGGCTCCTTCATCACTGAGCTTCGATCCAAACATCCGCTCCACGCCGACTCCTCCTGTGGTCCGGTCACGCTGAGCTGGCGGCAGGCTGAGACGCTGGTCCTGTCCGACCACGTGGTTTCCAACCTGCTGCCCGGCAAAACCATCATCAACGACTGGGAGCCCTTGAAGCCGGTGGAGGCCAACCTAGAGGTGCTGCAGCGCAGAGGCCTAACGTGGATCGTAGACCGTGAGTTCGAGCCCGCTGCCCTCAGTCTGGGCACGCCACCGTATGCCGTACCCTACCGCCACAATGCCATGCGCCTCAACATCAACATCTTTGGCCGCAGTCTGACATCGGTGTGCGCCGTGTTTCTGGCACAACTGGAAGCTTTCCTGCCGAGTCTTAAAGGTTACCTGGTCTGCCACACCTACGTGGATCCTGGGCTGTGGGCGGGCTTACGTCAGTTCTGTCAGAACGATGCAAACGTGTCATTTTTTAAGGACTACTGGGAGGAAGTCATACTGGAGACAGACCTCTGACTGGCCTCGGCGTGACAGCTTGAATGCTGGCGGATATTTTGACCTCTGCCAGGATTCTTTCAAACACTTCCAAACCTTTTGTCCTGGATTCCCAGGATCCCGTGAGGTTCCACATGTAGGTTTAATTAAATGTTATAAGTTTGTTTAGAAGCACTAGTGTGAGTTTTAACAATTCAATAGGAAATCATCATCGTCACTCAGAGGTAACCGCTAGCAGCTGAGAGAACCTCGGTTCTAGGTCAGCTGCTAGAGGTTGTTGTGGAGTTTCAGCATGTTTCAGATATTTTCCATTCTTCCAAACGTTCATAAGTCACGTGTGACAATCGGGAAGGTTTCTCTGTTCTTGGAGGATTGAATTGGCTTTGTGAGGACTGTCTTCATCCTTGAACGGTTAACAGCGGTGCCTCAAATGGCTCCTCGCACTGACGCGTACCTACGAGAAGAGTTTTCTCTGCTAAACAAAGCTTCGTGTTTAAATCTAAGACACCGTCTGACGGACATAAAGTGATTTTTACTGTCTGCGTGTGACAGACGCAGCAGTGTTGACAGGCTTGTCTTTGTGTGGAAGATAAGGTTTGTTTATGATCTCATGTGATGCACCTTTACCTGACACACACCTTTATGTTCACCTGCTGACCCACGCATGAATCGTTCTTAAAATTCTGACTGTCGATATGTAATCACCAGGTTGTTGCTGCTTGAATATAAATAAAATCAGATATTTGAATCTTGATCTGGCTCTGTGGTCTTTCTGAGTGCCTCGCCCTGTAAATCCACCGAATCAGGCGGGAAACCCATCAGCTGACCTCGCCTCTGGGGGCAAAGGTCAGTTTCTGGAATCGTCCGAGTGAAGTGAGAAGATATTTCTGTTTCTGTCCTCCAGCCACTTTTTACACATGCACACTTTACAAGGTGAACTAAAAGCTAAATGTTTGTCGATTGAGTCTCGATGTTCCTGCAGGGAGCCAAAGACGGCTCGGACTGGACGGAAACGACAAACCTTCAGATTCCCAGAATCACACTGTTCTTTCCCACATTATAAAAACCTTTCAGACGCTGTGTTGGATTTCTACAGCGTTATCGGAGAGCTTTAAAGGTGGTGAACTTTGAGTGTGGGCTTCTTTGTGCTTCTTGGATTGTGGTGTGTGTTTTTGTGTTTCCCTGGTGTCCACTGTGGAGTTTACTCGGTGTTGTGAAGGTTCCTGTTTGGGTTCTGACCGAGTAGAAAAGTCCAGAAAAGCATCATGTTGTAATCAGCCACACCTGCCACTCATTAGAGATCACAGAGGAGTCGCCCCCTGATGGACAGAAGAGGCAATGCAGGTTTAAGGAGCTCTGTCCATCTTTGTTTACAGTCTGTGGTTTAGTACTTTGGCTATTTCGTGTGTTTCAGTCTCTTTCTGTGTTTCTGCATCTAAATGAAGTTGATAGTTGGACGTCTGGATTTTTTCATAGTATCTGTCTATCCTTGTGTATAATTTAATTTTTTCACTGTGATTGGTCCTAAATTTGAGGTCATCTGCTTTGTTTTTTATGGTTTTTCATGTAAATGAAGTAGATTTTTAGTCATTTTGAAGTTTTGTGGTGTGGTTTCTGGTATCTGTGTCTCAGTAATGATTTTGGATCATGAGGCGTTGCTTCCAAAGGCCAGGACGACTTTTGTTTGTGCTTACTGTGACCTTTGAGCCCGAAGTTTTCACAGCTGCTCTAACCACAAACAGCTTAACAGACGTTTTACTGCTGCCAGAGTGCTGACTGCAGCATTGTGTGATTTATGTACCAGTGAAGCTTCCACAGTGTCACGCACACAGTCACTAACAGGCAGTGGCGTTTGACCTCTGACCTCCTGTGATTAATGAGTGATGGAAAGTGACACTAACATGGACTCTTGGGATTCCTGTTAAGCTACAAAGTCAGCAGCTGGAAGGATCCGCCTCCCGCTCCAGCTGAGTGAAGTCAGAAAACGACAGGGGAATTCGGCCTTCAAAATAAAAGCCTCACGTTTAGTTTTTGAGAAAAGAATCAGTAAATGCCTTTGTGTAGGCTGAGAATTAAAAATAAAGATGAACATCAGCTTCTGACAGTTTTCACTGCAGCAAAATAAAAACACAGCAACTTTTTTTAAACAACAATTTATTAATTGAATAAATTAAAGCGCATCAGGAAAATAAAGCTGAAGACGAACGTTCACTTCAGAGGAGAGGCAGGCTCTGCTCCCCCACCAATCAGCAGTCAAACGTTTGGATCAATAGGATCAGGTGTGACAGAGCACCTGTGCTGCGAACCCACGCACAGATCCATAAATATTACAGATCAATGATTAAAAACGTAAGACGTGGCTCGTAAAAGGCTGAGATGAACTCAATTACCCTTTTCTGATTGACTTACCTGATTGACTGTTATTGATGACTGATCATCGAGGGTAAACATGAAGAAAATCTGTGACTTTTCAACATAAATGAAAACTTTAGCGTTATGACGTCACATACATGAGGGACAGGAAGCGTTTGATGGTCCGGGGTCTCCTCCTGCTGGACCCAGGACCGAACCGGAAACCAAACACTGACGGGCTTTTATTTTGTAAAGAGGAAATGCGGTGTTTTATTGCGGAGCGCTTCACAGCAGCTCCCTCACGAGGCGGGATCAGCTGGTGGGAACTGAGTCACCACTTCCCGGAGAGCAGCACCGAGAGAAGCTCACGCCGCCGATCAGCTCTGATACCGAGAGCTTCACCTGAGCGCGAGCCCGCGGCTGAACAGGTAAGGGTGTTTGGACACCTGAGCGGAGTCTGTGCGCGGGACCGTGATCTGCTCCGGAGTAAAAATATTCCGTTACCTCGGGATCATCAGCGGGAAACACACGATGGTTACCACGGTTACGCCTCCATGACTCACAGACTGCGCGTGCGCACTAACTAAAACCCCTTTAACGTCTGATTAGTTGCGCGAGGAAGAGTCGGTGCACATCTTTATGACGTAGCAGATGTTACAGCTGTGGTAAATCTGCGCAGCTGCTTAATGTTCGGTTATTCGACTCACCAGCAGTCGGATACAAACTGATCTGACCTCTGACCCCGTGCCTCAGCCTGTAAACATGTTTGTTTCTGCCTGACTCGCTGCTGCCCCTGCGGCACAGCAGAGGAACTGCAGGGGGACCGCCCACTCCGATTTCAGACACGTCCTGAAATAACGTGGAAATCCCCCCCAATCAGATCAGACCCGCCCCTCCGTCTGAGCCACTCACACCTGCTTTCAGTTAATCCGCCTTCTTCACCGCACTTCCTGTCAGCGCGCCGCTGCCTCTGTTTGCTGCTCTTATCGATTCCTGGGGTCACATGACTCATGGCGCTCTGCACATCACAAACATCTCTGTTTGCTGCATGAGCTAAACATCACACAGGAAGTTCATCACCCCGCCTATGCCCTAGCCCACAGGAGGGCGGCGAAACTGTGACCTCACCGAGCGACCTGCAGGCGAGGGTTAAACTAGTGATGGGCAGATGAAGCTTCATGAAGCACTGAAGCTTTTCATCCAATTGGTTCACCCCAACGCGAAGCTTCTTGAAGCTTCATTTGCTCTAGCAGGACACCTACTGGACGTAAAAATAATAGCTGGCATGAATTTGAAGAGTGTGGCATTTTGCACACAGCCTGTAAATGTCAACAACAAAAGGAGTGTGTAAAACATGTATATTGTAGTGATGGCAGTATACTGTGTATATTTATGCTGGCAGAATGTAAAGACAATAAAACAAAGCACAAATATAAATATCACACACGTCACTTATAACAGTTGTATAATATTGTTATATCATTTAGTAACATTACTGCATGCTATATTATCATTGCATTTGATGGCTCACCTGGTCTTGCTCCACAATCGGTGTTCCTCTTATTCTCATGCAAAGCTCTGTAGTGCCTAAGCATGGATGAGGTGTTGTTGTTATATCCCAGCTCCCTGGCACATAGCAAACACTTCACCTTGTACAAAAGTAACGACAGCTTAACATAAGTTTTATTGCACCATCAGTATTATGAAAATACATCTTCTGTGGAAATTTACATACCTTGTTGGGAGGAATAAGATCAAAATGTTCCCACACAGGGGAGGACATCCTCCTCTTCTTAGCTGGCTCCATTCTCTCCTGACTTTCTCTCCTCACTCTCATAAACCTCCAAACTGTCTCCAAACTCTCACTAACCGCAGCTCTCCATCAAACACCCACATTTTTGAATGAAGTCTGAGGGTTTATATCTGTCATAGCTCGCGGCAAAGTTCGAACCGCTTCCTGAACCAGTCACGTGGTACAGCCGGGCAGCGAGGCTGCGGACGTCATCATTTTCAGCTCCTCCCATAAATGAAGCAAGCCTCGATACGCGCTTCGCGGAAACGCCCCCTCCATTACTCGACACAAGCTTCGAAGCCTCGATACAGAACGTCACATCACTAGGTTAAACTTTAAGAGCACCGTCCTCATGCTGACTGATTGTGTGTGTGTGTCTGGCTCAGAGCAGCCTGTGAACATCGCATACGTCAGGTTTCATCGTCAGCTGCTAGGAGTACGTAATGCGTTAGTCTTTGCAGACTCACAGGTGTGATCCAGGCGCAGCGCCGCAGTTCGCCCGTACCTGCAGGAAACCATCATTCAAATGAAACATGTGTCTCACTGTGTTGTTCTTCCTCTGCCTGACAGACTCTCGTCCTCAGAGCGAGTCCACGGTTGCGGTCCGGTCCAGAGAGCTGACATGGCTGTCGCAGGCGGAGCATCCTCCTCTGTCCTCGTGTCTTCAGCAAAGGAAACGGCGGCGCTGAAGGTGAACCCGGCTGACGTCCCTGCCCTGGAGATCAAACTAGGAGCGCTGGCGGTCCTGCTGTCAGTCACGCTGCTGTTCGGATTTGCCCCGCTCTGCATCGTCCGAGGGGCGGGGCGCTTCAGCGTGCAGCCAGGTAAACTGAGCAGATAAACGTTTCCAACATCGGTTTCTGTGTGAGGAGGTCAGAACGTCAGAAAGAAAATATTTGGACTGGGTGGCTGAAATCACCCGTGCTCATGCTGGCTTTGCATGGACAATTCTTCTTTTGAGCATGGTGTTCTGCAGGTCAGAAACACGCTCCTCCCACTTTCAGCCAACGGTTTTCCAATTGGCCATGCCTCCTAAAGGCAGGTGGGTGGGGCTTCACATGCTCTGGTAGTAAAATACATGAGAGGAAGTGGGGAGACGCAGGATAACGGGTTTAGGTTTAGATCCCGCTGAGCCCGAAGCCACGCTCGGAGCTCCAGGATTAGTCTGCAGTGTTTTCATCTCACAGCTCGACTTCCTGTTTTCTCCTAACCAGCTGATTAGATGTGACGTCGTGTGATCTCTGTGCAGTCACTGATCAGCTGCAGCAGGAGAACATGAATCCATGAGCGCTGCTCTGCAGGGCTGTTACACGACGCCTTTCATGACTCTGACTTTCTGTTTGCTTTCAGTTTCAACCTCTGGCTCTGCAGCAGTGTGATTGATCCGTGCGATTGACCTGTGTGATTGA
The DNA here is from genome assembly GCF_041146795.1 of Maylandia zebra. NCBI lineage: Eukaryota > Metazoa > Chordata > Actinopteri > Cichliformes > Cichlidae > Maylandia > Maylandia zebra. Next base: position 37,876,489 of record NC_135177.1, on the reverse strand, counting down.
TCCGTGTTATTGATCCGTGCGATTGACCTGTGTGATTGATCCGTGTTATTGATCCGTGTGATTGACCTGTGTGATTGATCCGTGTGATTGATCCGTGTGATTGACCTGTGTGATTGACCCGTGCGATTGATCCGTGCGATTGACCTGTGTGATTGATCCGTGTTATTGATCCGTGTGATTGACCTGTGTGATTGACCCATGCGATTGATCCGTGCGATTGACCCGTGCGATTGACCTGTGTGATTGATCCGTGTTATTGATCCGTGTGATTGACCTGTGTGATTGATCCGTGCGATTGACCTGTGTGATTGATCCGTGTGATTGACCTGTGTGATTGATCCGTGCGATTGATCCGTGTGATTGACCCGTGCGATTGATCCGTGCGATTGACCTGTGTGATTGATCCGTGTTATTGATCCGTGCGATTGACCTGTGTGATTGATCCGTGTTATTGATCCGTGTGATTGACCTGTGTGATTGATCCGTGCGATTGATCCGTGTTATTGATCCGTGTGATTGACCTGTGTGATTGATCCGTGCGATTGACCCGTGCGATTGATCCGTGCGATTGACCTGTGTGATTGATCCGTGTGATTGACCTGTGTGATTGATCCGTGCGATTGACCTGTGTGATTGATCCGTGTTATTGATCCGTGCGATTGATCCGTGTGATTGACCTGTGTGATTGACCTGTGCGATTGATCCGTGTGATTGATCCGTGTGATTGATCCGTGTGATTGACCTGTGCGATTGATCCGTGCGATTGATCCGTGCGATTGACCTGTGTGATTGATCCGTGTGATTGACCTGTGTGATTGATCCGTGCGATTGACCTGTGTGATTGATCCGTGCGATTGATCCGTGCGATTGATCCGTGTGATTGACCTGTGCTGTCCGTGTTGCAGATTTAAGGCGCCTGCTGCTGAGCTTGATCAGCTGTTTTGCTGGAGGCGTGTTCTTCGCCACCTGCCTGCTGGACCTGCTGCCCGACTACCTGCAGAGCATCAACGAGGCCTTCAGCAGCGCCGGGATTAAGGTAGGAGAGCGCACACGCTCACCTGAGCACACGTTAAAGAGGCCTGAAGAGAAACCGCAGGTAAAGCCTCACCGTCACGCTCAGAGATGCTTTAACGTCTGAGCTGGCTGAGCCCACCGATCCTGCTCTCAGACAGTGATGTAACTCTGGATTTAATAAAAAACAGCTTAAAGTCAAAGTTTCAAAATCCTGTTTAGCGCCATCTTATGTCCGCACGACTGTGACGTCATGTGGTTGGTTGTTAGCTAACTCGTGACAGGATCGATAACTCTGAGTAAAAGCTTCAATGCTGCAACAATGAGCTGATGTTAGAGCGAGGCCTGTCTGTGGCAGGAAGTGACTGTTTGACTCGCTGCACTCGAACAGACAATGTTGGTGTTTGTAAAGCACAACCTCCGACACTCCAGCTGTTCAGGCCGGCTGCACCGAGCCTGCAGTCAGCGGCCACGCAGATGTTGGCGAGTGTTTTTGTTTCCCCACCACAAACAGTTTACTGCACGCGTGTCGCACCACAAACATCCATTAGCACGTCTGCAGGAAAACCCTCTGGGGAAAAAAAGGAAATCTGCAATAAGCACAAAAATAAGTACTTTTAAATAAATAATAAATATTTAATATTATTTCTCACAATTGTTGAATGAAGTTTATTTATAGATTTGGTCATGTCGGGCCTCCGTAGAGCTCGTTGCTGGAAATTCAGTTTGTCAGCGTTGAAATGCTTTTATTTTGAAGCAGCAGCTGGTTTATTTCCTGTCCTCAGAGTTCGCCACAGCGCTCACAGGAAACTGAGCGAGAGGGAAGTGAAAACGTTCAAACTCAGAGAGGAAGAGACACAGACGCTGAGCCGTCCGTCACTCCTCTGCTGTCTTAATTATTCAACATTAACATTTGTTTTCTGAATGTTTGGAGCTAATAAAGTCCGACAGATGCTTTTAATTTTGAGGACAAACGTAACAAATTTGAGTTTTTTTGACATTTTATTGACGATGTTGGTTTTTTGTTTTTAGAATATTCACATTTTTGGGACATATTTGTAGTTTTATTTTTATGTATTTATTTAAACTTGGAGGATTTAAAAAAACCTCTACAAATTTGGACATTTTAATGAATTCTTATGGTTTAATGTCATAAATAAATCTGGCATATAAAAATCATATTTGGAGATTTAAATGTAATCCGGTTGAAGCTGCATCTCTGATCATGTATGTCATGTGTTATTGATCGTGTCCATGGCGATGAGAACGTTCTGGAGTTTCTACTCTTAACGTTTTATTAAATATTGACGTTTTTTCGATGATTTATTCGGACATTCAGATCTGTGAACATTTAGGTCTTAGTTTTGGACCCTGGAGATAAATCCAGATGTAGGTATCTCAAGCTGACTCTTCTTCTCCTCCTCCTCTTCCTCCCTCAGCTGCAGTTCCCCCTGCCCGAGTTCATCGTGGCTATGGGCTTCTTCCTGGTCCTGGTCCTGGAGCAAATCATCCTGGCCTTCAAGGACCAGACGTCGCCGTCCCCGGAGGAACGGCGCTCTCTGCTGGTGGACTCCAGCATTCAATCCAACGATCACCGCCGCCGGGGCTCAGCGGACTCGGACGGTCACTTCCACGTGGACTTTGGTTCTCAGTCCGCCCTGCGCGCCTTCATCCTGGTCTTCTCGCTGTCGCTGCACTCGGTGTTCGAGGGGCTGGCGGTGGGGCTGCTGGAGGAGGGGCAGGAGGTGCTGGAGATCTGCCTCGCCCTGATGATCCACAAGAGCATCATCTCCTTCAGCCTAACCGTGAAGCTGTGTCAGGCCCGGCTGCGTCGCTCCGTGGTGGTCGGCTGCCTGCTGCTGTTCGCCGTCATGTCGCCGCTGGGCGTCGGCCTGGGCGTCGGCCTCACCGAGACCAAGACATCGCCGGGGCACCAGCTGGCCCGCTGCACGCTGGAGGGGCTGGCGGCGGGAACCTTCATCTACATCACCTTCATGGAGATCCTACCGCACGAGCTCGCCGCCGGCAGGAACCGCATCACCAAGGTGGCCATGCTGCTGGTGGGCTTTGCCATGGTGACCGCCGTGCTGTTCATCAAACTGTAGAGGCAGACGGCGAGAGGGCGAGCTCCGTGTGCGACTTCAGAGACGTCGCATGGTTCAGAGCTTCATTAGGAACACGTGTTTAATTTTTGTGACGTTAACGAGAGACGAAGACTTAAGCCAAAGAGAGACGGCGCGAGAGCGCCAGGGGGAGGAGCAGAACAACCCCGCAAACCTGATCCGTTAAAGTTTCGTGCCCTCCTTCGAGGTCTCCTCTGACCGCCTGCAGGGTTTGACAGAAACCCACCAATCAAACCCCCTCATGAGCCGCACCTGGTGACAGCGGGGAGCGAAAACTCCCTTTTAACAGGAGGAAACCTCTGGCAGGCTCAGGGAGGCGGGATGAAGCTAAGGAGCCGCAGCAGGCGATCGAACACCCAGGGAGGGAAGAAGTGCATCATGGGAAGCAGGCTGGCCTGCTGCAGCGCTATCTCAGAGTTCAGGGTGCAGCGGGAGAGCAGCCATATTTGATGGCTAATAGAGGCGTAACGGCAGGTCGTCGAGCTGTTCGAACTTCCTGTTTGGCAGCTTTTATTGGAGGTTCCAGGTGGAGACGCTTTGGCTGTTTAGTTACATCGAAGAAACGACCGACGGAGCAAAGACCCTGATCACATGACCGATACTCCGACCTCCTCGTGAACAAAGTCCCAAGGAAGGCCTGAAGTGATCGACCAACCACAAACCTCCAATGTGCTCGCCTCAGAGGAGCGTCCCAGAGGAGCGTCCCAGAGCTGCGCCCCAGAGCTGCGCCCCAGAGGAGCGTCCCAGAGCTGCGCCCCAGAGCTGCGCGAGATTTCAGCTTTTAGAACGAACGCGTTGCTAAACAAGGAAAACCTTCAGAAATCTGACTGGAATGTTTGGAGGCGTCGGAGCTGGAGGAGAGCATGTTTTCGTGGAGAGCTCTATTTTAACTGACAGCAGGATTCAAACACTTGTTTTTTGTAATAAAAGTATTTTTAAACATGTAAATTTACTGTAATCAAGTTTGTATAAAATCATGCAGAAAATAAACACGCGTGTTTGAATGTTTATTTCATGAGACGGCGTCCTGCAGCCGCACAGCCACGGGTCAGACGGACGCAGCACTGAGCCGAAACGACAGGAAGCAGAAACGCAGAAACATAAAGCGCATCTGTACTGAAGTAAAAGTACTCGATTACATTAAGACTCAAGTATTTTCAGAGACGTGAGGTCAAATCTCTGCTGCGTGACGCTTTCTCAGCTCCTGTAATCTGATTACTCGGCAAAGATAAACTGATTACTGATCTGTGGATCGGCAGCACTGATCCAGGACGAAGTCTGACAGCTCGACAGTCACATGACCGCCTCGGTACGCGTGACAACAGTCTGAGCAGCGATGACGCGTCGTGACGGATTTTTGTCCTCAGCTTTAGCCGCCGACCGTCCATCGTATCCAAACACGTCGGGCGCTCGAGCCGACGGAAAACTGTTTTATTCTCATTTTATCTGAGAAACAAAAAAGTGTTTTTATGCAAACTGCAGGCGGAAAACCAACATGGCGCCAGTGACTGTGCTAGTCCATCTTTTACATACAGTCTGTGTTCCCGTGGAACAGGAAACAAGCGTTTTCTGTTTGTAAAGCTAAATCAGAGCTGCCCTGTAAACAAGTTTGTACCATGTGGCCTCGGATCGCGGCGAAAAATAAATCACCATGACGACGACCACGTGGCACGGGCCTGCAGACTGAACGGTGACGCCTGGGGGAAATGTCAACTGCTGTCGCTGCAGGTTTCTGGGTCGCTGACAGACGCCCCATTTTTCCCTAGTAACCTGTGGTTGCCATGGTTACAGGCCATTTCCTTGGCAGCTGCTCTTCAGCGATGACCTCGCTGATGTCAGGATGTGAGGCGTGTCCTTGTTCAGGTGAAGAAGCAGTCGGAGCGCCGCTGAGCGTTCCTCTTTCACTTCAGTCCGAGCCGCCTGCGGTCGGTCTGCAAGCAGCTTTCAGCTCTCCCACCGCAGCCCCGACACGGTGTGTGTGTGTGTGAGAGATCACCTCGTTCATGTCAAAGTTTCACTGATGAGCCACAACAGTTCAGCAACACAGCGACACCTGTGTGACCTCATCAGTGCACCTGAGAGGACAGCAGCAGAGCGATCGCAGCTGAACAATCACCGCAAACGTGACAGGAGCTGAATTTCAGGGCTGTGTCCCAGTTCAGGGTCTGCAGCCTCAACGGTCCTCAAGGGCCGCGTACTCAAAGACCGCTGAGGCCGGAAGTGCGAGGCTTGTGAAATGGGTGGTCTAGCCTCCGTCGCGCTGCCCGGGTTGCCTAGCAAATCAAATCAAATCAGATCACTTTTATTGTCACATCACATGTGCAGGTACATTGGTACAGCACATGTGAGTGAAATTCTTGTGTGCGAGCCTCACAAGCAACAGAGTTGTGCAAAATACAATAATGTAAACAAGCAAAATACAAGAATGGCTACATCTGAAACTAATAAATATATGTACAATATATAATAGTATATGCATTTCTGGATGTGTATACTAAATATTTTTCTACGTGTGTGTGTGTGTGTGTGTGTACACATATTTTACAAATTAAATAGAGTAAACAATAAATAAAATATATAAAAATATACAGAGTTGAATATGTGCAAAACAGTGGCATTACTGTACAGTATGGAGTGCATAATGTTAAAGTTCCAGTAGTGAAGCTGAGGTGTCTATGACGTGTTCAGCAGTCTGATGGCCTGGTGGAAGAAGCTGTCTCTCAGTCTGCTGGTACGGGACCGGATGCTGCAGAACCTCCTTCCTGATGGAAGCAGTCTGAACAGTTTATGGCTGGGGTGACTGGAGTCCTTGATGATCCTCCCCGCTTTCCTCAGGCAGCGCTTCCTGTAGATGTCTTGGAGGGAGGGAAGCTCACCTCCAATTAACCATAATAGCTGGAAACGCGTGTTTGGCAGAAATGAAGGAACATGCTTTGTTCGTTTGTTTGTTTCTACACGAGCTTTGTGTGATTTAAGTATCTGAGGCTGAGACCACAGGACTGTAAACATGATTGTTGGGCTTCATTTCTGTGCTAAACAGTCATTTTAAGATTAGCTAGTAAATAACAATTAGCTGATGTTGTTCATGAGACTAAAGTCAGTGTAAATATGAGATGGCCAATATTATAGTTATTATACTAATCATTATTAGTTATTACAGCAGTGAGTTTGAACTCTCAAATCAAATCACTTCTATTGTCACATCACATGTGCAGGTACACTGGTGCAGCACATGTGAGTGAACTCTGTCAAACACTGAGCTTCAGTAAAGATTCAAGTTGCAGCTATTTATATGTCCTATCACCTTAAATCTTCACTCAAAGACACCCCAGTACCTTTGACAGTGTGTATACAGATGTATTACATATAAGAGACAAATATTGTTCCTTCAGTATGTTGGCATTATTACATTTGTCTCAATGCTTACATATATGTGTAAAAAGCAAATGTACGAGCTGTGATAACCGTGTCTGATAGAATGAAGAGTAGACTGATATATGAAATATTCCTTTAATGGGTGAGAAAATGTCCAAATGTCTTCAAAATGAAGGACGCATTTGAGGGCTGCATTTGGATCAGCCTTTGAATTGGGACAGCCTTCGTCGCGCCGCTGTGACGTAATCGGCCTTAAAATGCGGCCTTTAAGGCTGTAGACCCTGACTCGGGATACAGCTCAGGACGCGCCTGAAGGTGCTGGACGAGCACAGGTGAGAGCAGCAATCACAGAGCGTGTTTACAACAAAACTTTATTGGCAAACAATGAAAAGGCCAAAGTGATCGGCTGACCTCATCGTTACATCAGAAATAAAACAAGAAACCCGCTGCTGACGATAAAAAGAAAATAAAAGTAATGGACCAAATGAAGAGATGTCAGGGTCAAGAACTTTGACCCTAAATCACAGTGAAGACTCAAAAACGAGGAGACGCGACTGAACTACAGGTGGTCTGAAGGTTTCTTCTTCTGCACTCTGTCTTCCACAGACTCGGATTAACTTTATACTCACACAGTGAGGAAGAATAGGATCCCCACCTTGACCTTTGATCTCTAATCTCTGCAGCTGGAGGGAAATGGAGGAGCAGCCTGCAGCGGCTGAACTCTGCCGGCAGGGGGCGCCAACACACCTCAGCCGAGCCATCTTAGCTGGTCTGTGAGCCAGAGGTTACACTCCCCACGAAGAAACGCTGAACTCTGTCCACGTGACCTCCCCCCCCCCACACACACACACACTTTTTTAATACAACTTTGAATTGTTTAAGTCGACAGAAATAGGTTCGATTATTTAAATCTAATACATTAATTTTGATTTTGTAAATATCTTTAATTCTTAGCAAGATGAACACAAAAAGACTGAACATGCTTTCTTGTTTGTTCAGGATTGAAAAAATAATTAAAAGAAAAACCAACAACAGAGCTGCTGCCTCGTCAGCTCCTGGCTGTGAACCCGGTCCCGGTCTTCCGGCGGCTGTGAACACGGTTCCCCGGCGGGGTGTTTTCGGCCGGGTTTCGGTTGGTCCCGCTGCGAGACTCGCTGCTGGTTTTGGTGCTCAGAAAAAGCGGGGGAGTGATTCCTCTTCACCCCGCCCCTCTCTGAAATCGTTCCACTACGTCAGCTCGTCCCGTCCGCTCGGTGAAGATGTCTGCGACGGGCTCAGGCGGCTGTGGACCCGGGCCCGCCTCGGGCGCCGGCTCCGGGGCGTCCAACCCGCGAAAGTTCAGCGAGAAGATAGCACTGCACACCCAGCGGCAGGCCGAGGAGACGGCCGCCTTCCAGGAGGTCATGATGGACATCACTTCGACCAGGGTGAGTGAGAGGCGGCGGCAGGAGGAGAGCTGCCGGAGGAAGCGAGGCCTTGTCCGGGCTCGTCGGGCTCCGGATAAGCGCTGTGCGGTGTCTCTGCGCGGCGCTTTGCTGAGATTTGGCGCTGTTTTAGCGGCAATCACCTCGTGGGGACGCAGTGTGTGGGTTTTGTTGGGTGTTTGTCTCTCCGGGACGCACTGCTCTTCATTTCCGATACATCGTTAGCGCTCGAAGCTAACGCGGCTAACTTGTCTTGTTTACTATGTTACGTGAACGTCGCTGTCAGCCTCGCAGTGCCCCGCAGAACTCCGGCCAAAAACCGGATATTTTAACGCGACGTCACCTCACGTCACACACACATATCCAACACCTTCGACTTAATTAATTCGGGGTGTTTATTTTGTCCCTTTGGCAACTTCGGCGTTAATGTCAGCCATTGACAGGCTTTGCTTTCATGTAGATGAAGCTCCCATTACTCGTGTTTTGTGCCTCCTAAGGAAAATAGTGTGATTTTATTTTTGATTTGTTTCTTTGACTTGTGGAACAAATATGTGCGTTTTACAGATCTGACGTGGTGATTTTATCTTTGTCCACCCTGCCCGGGAAAGATTACCTTAAATCGTGCATACTTTACACGGACTCTGGCCTGGCGGCGCCGTTTTAATGTCAGGGTGGGCGATTGGTTCGGATGTGTTAACGTCACCTTGTCATTGGTGATGTGTGGGTGTCACTGTGATCTGAAACACGCCCTCAGGTGTGAAGCAGGTGAGAGGGTCGGAGTGTGGAGGCAGGTGGTCTCTGCTGGTGTGTTTACTGTCGTGGGAAAATGTGGGAGTCTGGCTGTCAGTTTATTTTTGATGGTTTGAGGTCATTTCTGAAAATTTTTTACAAGTTTAAAGGTGTGTGTTTCTGAAGCTGGTGTTTTTGTTCTGTGAGTCCAGCCCGTGATGCTGCCGTGGGGTTTGGAGTTTTTAGGTGCGTTTGTGTAATTTTATTAGAACACACAGAAATGGTACTGAAATAATCACACAGTGGTAAAAGTTCATCCTTCAATACTTATTTTGGGTCAAAGTCAGCAAACCTTTATTTTGAAATAAATGCTTCAAAGTAAACCTTTATTCATTTTAGTTTCACATCAGATGTGACAGTGATTCTGCACATAGACCACAAAATTAAAGGTAGTTCAGGAGATGCCTGAAGGTGGCTGCTGAGTGGTGGGACTTGCGTATGGACCACGGTAGGCCACAGCTTCTCCCGGACTCAAACCAAAGAGCCGTGGGCCCGACGGCTGAACAGAAACACGAATGCTTCAGGCTGACATCCAGTCACGTCTTTCATAAACGTGTTTATTTCATACACGAGTGAATGAGAAAAGCTCACTGTTTATGAACGTGGTGGGCTGTGGAGGCATCTTTATACTCTTATTCTGAACGTTCAGCTGCTCTGTTCTTCCTGTCTGGAAGCTGTGAGTTGCTCTGGACGCTGCTGCAGGTCAGACAGTCTTCTTCCCCTCTCTGTTGAATTGCAGCTCCTGCTGATGGTCCTGGTTTGGTTCTGGAGGGTCACTCGGACCAGAACCTGCAGCAGATGCTGCACAGAGCAGGTCCAGGACCAGCAGCTGCAGCTTCTTATCATTATGAGGTGCTGTTTAGTTTCCTTGTGGGGTCGAGTTGGTCCTGAGAAAGGCCCTGGTTCTGTGCTGGTTCTGTGTAGCTCAGATGGATTTAGTCAGGCATGTGGATCCGGACTGATTGTTTAGGTCTTGTGTAAAGATTTTGTCCTCCAGGGTTTGTGAAAGCGTGATAAAACAGAAAATATCCTGAGGTTTGATGGTCTGACCCTCTGGTTTCATGATCCGCATCATTATTGGCTTGACCTCACTGACAGGTGACTGGTGTCAGAGCTGCTCAGTCACACGTCGGGTAGAAAGCTGCAGGTCTGTAGCAGATCCAGGAGTTTAACCCGAGGACATGATCGAGCTCTCTCTGAACTCATACAGTCATGTGAAGGAGGAGGATCTCACTGGACCCTCTGCAGTGTGAGACAAACGGAGTCCACCCCATGATTCAGCAGCTCGTTGATCCTCCCTCAGCAGTGACAGTTCCTGTGTGACTTTATCAGCCTGTCAGATCTCTGAGGAGGAGTTTGACTCCACTCTTCTTCACAGCGTTGCTGAAGTTTGCTCCATTCGTTTATGCACAGCTCTCTGAGCTCTGCACTCTGGACCGCTGCAGCAGCTCCGTCTGCGCTCGCTTCAGCGTCCTGCCGATTGGTCCGAGCTTCAGCTGCGGGACACATGGCCTCACTCTGACTCTGGAATACTCTGATGTACGGGGAGTTCACGGTCCACTCGGATCGTCATCCCTCCTCCACGGCGCTCACAGCGAGCAGTTTGCTGCTGTGCACTTTACTCTCGTCTGTTGCTGAAGTCTGCTGCGGCTTTACAAACCTCAGCTGGCTGTCGTGACCTTTAACCTTCTAAATGAGGCCTGTGGAGTCTGAGATCTGTGGGTTTTTCAGGATGAATGTGTTGGGATGTTCACTCCTGGGAAGATTGTGGCATCCTGTTAGCACACCTGAGTGCTGCAACACTTCTGCTTTTACACAGGTGCTCACACCTGCTGCTGAGTCAATCAGTGGGCAGCAGCTAGTTGCTCCTCTTGAGCTCCTCTGTAAGGATGGACGGGTTTCAGTGAGACTGGTGCTGTGAATCGTTTTTCTGCCTGTGACATGAATGAATGCAGAATAATCCAACCCTGAACATAGAGCTGGGCGATAGAACGATAACGATATGTATCGCGATATAACTTTTACTCGATAGAGAAATTAAGCTATCGCGATAGACCTCGCCGCTCTTGTCCTCTTTAACAAAAAAAAAAAAAAAAAAAAAAAAAGGTCAGCCAATCCAAATTAAGCAGCGCAGAGCCGAACCAATCACGGCCGCAGCGTCACGTCGCGTGACTTGTTACGTGCAGCACAAGTGCCAAGCCGCACGTGTGTTTGTTTGGGAAGCAGCCAGCGGGTAATGGAGGAAATGAGTGTGCCGGCTAGAAAAATCAACCGAGCGTGACCGAAGAGAAAACAGATGATGGTTCCAACGCCGGAGAGATTGTCGAACGGAAGAGCCATAGAAGTTCCGTAGTGTGAAGGTATTTCTGCTATTTCAAGTCTGACAAAAAACAGAGTAGCGTTCACTGTAAATTGTGCCGAAAGCAAGTCTGGAAATACAATAAACTGGTGCATGCACACTGTGCGCCACGTTATTGTTTCGGTGAAATGAATTTCTACAATACTGTTAATTCTACTCTCTGCAGTGTTTAAATGCTTACATATACACACAGTTACTGTCCCTCCACACATACGACTCGGTTCTGCTTCTATGCCCCAGCTTTGTTTACTTTTTCCCACCGAGGCTTCTAGACTTCTGATTGGCCAACATTTCTGCACGGTTAGGAATCTAGCGCCACCTGCTGCTTTGGCATGTTCATAGCAGCGTTTTCCTTCATTTCTGCCTTTATGTGTGGACGGGATTATTTTTTAAAACGAAAACGGAAAATCTCCGTTTTCAAAAATACCCGTGTACGTGTGGACGTAGCCTCAGTCTCTGACTGGAAGCGCTAATTCGTCATTCGGCTTTTGTCAGACTAAAGTAACTGTTAAAACTGTTTGAAAAGCTCAGCTATACAACAAGGAGAGATTGAGAATTTCCTTTTAGTTCTCAGTTTATTTGATATTGACAAAAGTTAGTCAGTTTTGTCTGTTTTTCTGTAAAACAAACTAAGATTTATTTTTAGAATTAATATTTTGTTTCTAAGTGGAATTGACAGTTTAGTCTGTTTCGTTTGTTCTATTTTGAAACTGAAACGCTTTAGCGGCTGCCTTTGTGTAGTTTGCAATATTTGCCTTTATTTATCTGAAAAAGTCTCGTGTTCCTTAAGTACATCTACCCTGTTGAACTTATTATGGGAAATAAATATTTAAAAACAAGCTGCTGATTATTTCACATTTTACTTGTGAGCAACGGCACATTTAAATCTTACAAATATAGTTATTTGGCTGATATCGTGATAGATATCGTTATCACCTGAAATGAAAAAAACATATCGTGATATGAAAAAATCTCATATCGCCCAGCTCTACCTGAACATGAATAGTGTTTGGTGCTCGCTCTCTGCGGGTCAGCGGTGCTGGTGTTGGTTGTTTAGAGGTGGGTAAACCTGCCGTCTGACATGCTGTGCCTCCTGTTTCACTTCACTGCTTTTCTTTCTGAACGAGGCCAGGTAAGAACACCTTTCGTGCAGGGCCAATACCTTCCTGTGTCTGCAGGCCACAACACGTAGCGTGGTTTTTCTTCTTTAGATTGCAGCTCGTCGGCAGTTTGACGTTCTTGCGAGAGGAAACGAGGCTGAGCTTATCTGACCTGAGAGCAGGTGATGGACATTCAGGTTTCCCCCCTTAGACCTGAGTTTGTAGCTCTGAGCGTGTTTCAGGTGTTTAATGAACTGAAGCCACAGCACGGAGATGTTCCCGAAGACGTCTCCGGTTTGGCGAGTTCGCTGCTTTCAGGGCTTCAGAGGGCGACGCCTCCAAAGGACAGCAGGCTACATAGACGTTCCCAGCAGCCTCTGAAGAGGAACGGCCCCTCTGCTTTTTGATCGCCGTCCATATGACTCTGTTTCTGCAAAGTCTTCCATATCTGAAGTAGGAAAAATGGCCAAACTCAGGGCTTGTTGAAAATCAGCCATTTGAAGCTGTAACCAAACGACTCCCAAAGAATTCAGTGATGAGTCAGTTTGTAAGGAAACATGTACGGGTCACTGACTCAGGGCTGCGAGGAGGTGATCGCATGTCAGTAAATCACCGTCACGCTCTCACAGGAAGGATGTCGGCTTTCAAGCGTTAAAATTAGAGCAGGATGTACTCTTCAAATGAATGTAGATCTGTGGCAGTGCAGATGAAGAAGTAAGGATAAACCCCCCACCCCCACCCCCGTGGGTTTTTCAGATCATAAACCTTATCAGCAGTCTGAGTGGGACGTCCTCGCACTGCAGGTGGAGCGTCACGTGGACACAGGACGGCGTTGTCGGCATAGAGGAGGATTCTTACAAAATAAAACGGGTCCATGTTGGAGTTAGCTCAGGCGTCCACAAACACATGGATGGAATATTTCTGAGCTAACGGTTTGCTGTGATTACACTGCCTCATTAGCGACGGGGAGCCATCTTTAATTATAACATTAGCGGTTTTCCAAATTTTGGGTTCAGAATTACAGGAAATCGGCTTTAGTTCGTTAAAAAGTTGCATTTCTGAACATGAAACTCTCATCCTGTGACAGCATGACGAGAAAATAGTCGCACGAACAGGGGCTTTTGTTTGGGTGTTGCTAAAGGTCGTTTTTGTGGGCGTGGCCTCCTGACGTTTTGTCCTGACTGAGAGGCAGACAGACGAGCTCACGCTGGTCACGCCGTCTCTGCGCTGATGTATACCGCAGCGTGTACGGCGCCTGCAGCCTGAAGCGATGGACACGGGTTGTGATCCTCATCAGCCTCGGCAGAGACGACGTCTCGGGCAGCGAGGAGGTCCTTCACAGCCTGAGGAGACACTGTGGGTGGAGCTAGAGCTGGGCGATGTCTTTGTGAGGGAGGTCATCTCATTATGGAGGGAAAGCGTTTCAGTCCAGTTTGTGTTCTTCCAGCTGAGCTCTGTGCTCGGCACAGGAAGTCTGAGTTTATTTTCAGAGGCCTGCCCCTTCTCACGATGGAGATGATGGCAGCGGCGGGCAGAGTCCTAAGGCGGGAGCAGATGTGTGGTTCATGGCTGATGTCTCTGAATTCCCCAAACTTCACGGACAAAAAAGGAAATTGTTTGTTGTGATGAGTAAGTTTAGAAGTGGGGAACAGATGACAGCCTCGTGGCGTCACAGCAGGCGCTGATGGCGCCGTGCGAGCGCTCCGAGCTGCTGGTGGTTTCTGTGCAGGTCTTTGGAATGACATCATCAGCTTCCTCTGCAGAGGCCTCCTCCTCCTCGACGTTGTGCCGCTCGCGGTCCTGGCTCTGGTCTGTGGGACCCTCCAGAGCCCAACCGCGACCCGCTACACTCAGCAGACAGGAAAGGGCCGGGCTAGAAACTTTCAAAATAAAACCTGAGGCCATCATATTAGGCATAAGCTTTTTAGCACAAGTTGGATCTTTCATGTGGATAATGGAGCGTTTGAGCCGCTGTTCTGACTTCATTTGACTTTACTGTGCAGAGCAGCTTATATACAGATGAGGTCGAATAAAAGGTGGCAGCAGTTATGTCTACAGATGTTTATATCGCTGTACAGATGTGTTGATCAGTACATCTGCACATTGTCCGTAGTATTCTGGGATGCAGACGCGTGTACCTGTTTCTTTGTTCTGACCCCCGTGTTGGCGAGCGTGACCATAAACTGCAGCCTGATGCGTGGATGTAATGGCCGCTCGTTTGCGCCGCTCGGCCTGAATTAAACAGCGTTTGTGGACGAAGTTGAGCGTGGTTATGTTACGTGTCATGGAGGAGGAGCTGATGTTAAAGAGGAGGAGGTGCTGTGTCTGGCTCCTCCTCCTCCTCACCGTTTCCAGGAACGCTTCAGGAATACGTGGACGTGACGTGAACCCGACACAACCTGAAACCGTCAGAGCAGAACTCTGCGCCGTCTCCTCACATCTTAAGCTGCTCTTCAGTTAAACTGGCGCCGTCACTTCACTTCAGATAAGGAAATACCTCGGTGTTCACATCAACGAGGACCTCACTTGGAGCACACATACGGAATTCCTTATTAGTAAAGGCAGACAGCGCCTCTATCACCTGAGGCGTCTAAAGAGGTTTAAGATCTCCAAGAATATACAGAGGAGATTCTACACTGGTGTCATTGAGAGCATTTTGTGCAACAACATCATGGTGTGGTACGGGAACTGCACAGTACAGCAACAGAAAGCCCTGCAGAGGGTTGTGCGCACAGCTGAACGCACTATGGGAACATCTCTACCAGCACTGCAGGACATCTACGCTGAAAGGTGCAGATCCCGGGCCATCAGGATCACTAGGGACTCCAGCCATCCCGCCCACAAACTGTTCAGGCTGCTGAGGTCAGGGAAACGCCTCTGTAGCCTGAAAACAAGAACAGAAAGGTTCAGGAGGAGTTTCTACCCACAAACAGTGAGACTCCTCAACCAAAAACGCAAACCGGATAATATGCTGGACAATCTCACACATAGTACATAATTCGCACTTTACTTTCTTCTTTCCTGAACCTTATCTTATCTTATCATATTATATACATTTGTACTTATGTAAATATGTATATTTTTATAGTTTTTCCTGTCTCTTAGTTTAGGTAAAAGTTTTTCTAGTATGTTTCTCACAGTCGGGGGGAGTATTTTTTAGCCAGGAAAAACATTTCACTGTATGTTGTACTAGCTATAACTACATGTGACAAATAAATAAATAAAGAAAGTAAAGAAGAAACGGCGTCTGCGCTCCGCTGCTTTAACCTGACGTCCAGCTTGGTCCCCGGTTCCTGGAGCCGGGGCGAACCTGAGAGCTCAGACGTTAACGCGGCGCGGCTTCGTCGTTGGTTTGATGCATTTGAGCCGCGCAGATGGCGAATGACTTAAATCTGTTCCTCTGACGGACAGATCCGTCCTTCGGGTTTGTTTAAAGCGAAGATTAAACAGGAAGTTGCCGCTGCGCTCCTCTTTGGTGATCATCCAATCAGAGCTGGACCTGGAGCCTGAAGGGGCGTGGTCAGAAGGTTGAACGAGTTCCGTATGGCAGAGGATTGAGCCTGAGCATGCTCTGGCTCCGCCCCCTTGCTTCTCATTTATGCACTGGTATTTGCAGGTCTACAAAGATTGTTCTCTTCATAATTCTGCTTCAGAGACTTGGGTGTAAGGTAACCACGGCGCCCTCAGTGGGGCCACCATCTTTGTATTTGGATGCTTTTATGACGTAAACAGTGATGTCATCAATAATCCCAAATCTGTGGCGGAGACCGGTGCGAGGAAGCGGCGTTTTTCTGTGCAGGCTGAGCGACTTGTGCGGAGGTGAAGGCGGAGTCAGGCGGAGGTGAACGTGGTGTAGACGATGAGAAGAAAGCAGGGCTTTTTTTCACTCTTATCTGTAACACCATCAGCGCTGCTCTTCTTCCCACATCCACCCCTCCGCCTGCTGCCCTCGCGTCACCACAGCACCAAAGCATTAAACGCAACCTTTGACGACATCACTGAAGTGAGCAGGTAACCAGGTGAAGTGATCACCTGGTTACCTGCTCAGGTAACGAGTCTGTATGGGGAAGCACGGTCGGTGAGTTGCGGCTCGCCGAGGTTGTGGTCGTCTCATGTATTTGATCTGAGTGACGGTGTTTTTTTTTTCACAGCTCCAGGCCCAGAAGCTCCGCCTTGCCAGGAATCAGGGGCCGTACTATGGCGGCTCATTACCAAACGTGAACCAGATCGGCAGGACCCCTCAGGACTTCCAGGTAATCGACTGCTACTGCACTTTCACCCTGATGTCACTTCCTGTTTCTTTTCTTATGTCGTAGGTGCAGGACAGCGAGCGTCAGAGTATCGCTCGATCTCTGCTGACGTGATAAAGACGCCTGTTTTGTGTAAACGTTACTGCCTACGTTTGAGTATTGGAGTAATAAGGTGGAAATAAAGGTGGGCTGAGGATGGAGCCCTGTGGGGCTCCTGCAGAACATTTAAGGCGGTCTGATGCTTTCGGTGGTTTGCGTGCGGCAGATGTGATCAAAGCCACAGACGGTCTCTGTCGTCGCCTCTCATCCGCTTAGTTTCTCTTTTGGTTTGAATCTTTGGTCCTGATCGTATCTCTTTACTCTCCTCGTGTATATTTTTAATGCTTTTTTGTCCTTCCTGAAAAAAGAAATGTGAGGAAACGGCGCTCTGCCTTCAGCGTCAGTGTTTACTGATTCTTTTGTGACGAGGAAGACGATTGGCTCAGTGTTTTCTCTCCTTTATTCTGGAGTCAATCAGGCACCGGGTCTCTGCTGTGAGCTCCAATCAGATGTGGGCAGCAGGAGTTAGAAAGCCGAGCCCGCTCATCATCTCTGACTCATCAGTGTTTCCATCACACTCGGTCTGTAATGGCGCTGTTCGTGGCTCCTCCTACTCTGCTGCAGTGGAGCTGAGCGTGGACAGAACGTCTCTCAGGTGTTTGAGTTTCCTCCTGTGGGTCTGATGCAGATGGCTGATCCCACATTAAAGGATCTGTCTGCATCACAGCGACCCAAACACACACAGGTAGCCTGCAGAAGCTCCACCCCCTGATCCAACGGGGTCTCTGTTGTGTGGCTTGTTAACGCCCTCCTGCAGCTGCTGATCCTCTGATCTAGGAAGGTCTCGTCTGCTCGGGGCTCTCCAGTTCTCCCCTGGGGTCATGCGGGGAACTCTGGGACCGCGGTTGCCCCGGGACACGAGCTTCACTTTACAAACAGCCGTTGGTCCCTACAGGCTGACCTCACCGCCTCATCTTTGTTCAGTTTATTTGAATTATACTCGAAGATCAGACAAAAATGCTGTCTCAATAACCACAACATGTGTCAGTGAACGAATTCTCTGAGTAAATATCTGAGATTACAAATACTGAGCAGAGTAATCCTGACCAGGTCACATTATTATGGGCTTTTATTTTGAAGTGTGTGAGGCTTCCTGTTTCCTCAGTATTTACAGGTGTGGAAATGATGCTGACTCTGTCCTCTCCTCTCATTCCTCCCCTCTCTGTCCCCCCCCCCTCCTCAGGGCTCCTTCCCGTCCACTCTGGAGTCCAGTCGGGCGACGCGGCATCACGGGCTGGTGGAGCGAGTGCAGCGGGACCGCCGCTTCGTCTCGCCGGTCCGACCATATCGCAAAGTATCCTTCAGTTTACGCGAGGCTCCCTGTCTTATTCCAGATTGTTCCTGTGCTCCCGACTTCCTGTCTGTCTGTTTACTTCCTGTAAAGACTGTGAAACCTCTCAGCTGCACTTTGATTGCTGGGAACTATTTTCAGCAGCGGATGACCAAAAATCTGCAGCAGCAGCTCCAGGATGGAGTGTGGAATAAATCAGTGTGTGTGTGTTCGTGGTGACGGAGGATGGCGTGTCAGCTGACAGTGAGCGTTTAGAGATTTTGGCGTGGCGGTAAAATCCAGCGGTGGTGCACTCCTTCTCCTCTGTGGTCGCAGTGATGCGTCATGAAGCCAGTGTTTCAGCTTTTAGGATAACAGAAGGAGACAGGAAGTGC
The DNA here is from genome assembly GCF_041146795.1 of Maylandia zebra. Taxonomy (NCBI): domain Eukaryota; kingdom Metazoa; phylum Chordata; class Actinopteri; order Cichliformes; family Cichlidae; genus Maylandia; species Maylandia zebra. The sequence goes on along the minus strand of NC_135177.1, from coordinate 37,858,294 downwards.
AGGAAAGGCGTCGGGCGGCGAGCTCACAGATGTCGATGCTTTATTGGACGGGTCGTTTTTGTCGCGCTCTTTCTCAGTCGTCCTCTGCGTCGATGGGGCGAGGGGGCGGGGCTGATGCTGAGAGCCACTGCGAGGAACTTTTATCTAAGAAACTCCGAGTGATCACGTTGAGTTTGTGTCACAGCAGCAGTGAAAAAGCTGCTCAGAAAAACAAGTCGTGCAGGCACGCTCGTCTCCACACTTGAAGCTCCTCCCATCTGACAGAAGTGCGACCTTTGACCTTGGTTTGAGTAAGAAGTTGTGGTGAAGCTCTGAGTTCTTCAGACTGCACTGAGCGTTCCCTGTGAGGGCGAGAGTTCAGAGTTCATCCTCTTCCGCTCGCGTCCTGCAGAAACCCCGATGATGAATCAGAAATAAGTTAACAATAAGTTTAAAGAAAAAAACGACATCGGGCTGTCGGGGTTAACGTGTTCTAACAGGGCGGGGTCATTCAAACCCGATGAGCTGATTTAGCCCCCGAGAAGCGACACAGGTGAGTTTCTACAGGTCAGCGTGGTGTCGGCGCCATCTGAAGCTCGTTTAGCTCCTCCTGATACTGAAACTGATGAAGCTCTGTGCTTTCCTTAACCTGCTGCTTCCTCAGATGGACAGCTCCCCGTACAGCCCCGCCTACCTGTCGCCGCCACCCGACCCCAGCTGGAGAAGGTGCTGTCTGTTAACCCCGCCCCCTGCTCTCCCCGCTGTGTGTGTGTCCGTGTGTCTGTCGGCAGGTCTGTTTCTTTGGTTTCACTCCTGCTTGCTGTTCCCTCCTGAAGCCTCAGCGTCGCTGCAGTAAAACCTCGACGCTCCTCTGAGATCAGAAACCGGAGGAGATGAAGCTCCGCCTCAGGCTGTGAAGGAGACACTCTGCTGCAGTCTGACCCGTGAATAACATCTGTACACAGATGTTCTGTGATTGTGACGGGCGTTTAACCCGTGCTCCCGCAGCGCTCGAGGAAGACTCGCCTCCCCGCTGCAGTGACTGCGAGGTGACTCTGAGGCTTCAGAGGGTCCCGTGGTCCTCGCGTTGACCGAGAGGAGCCGATTCCAGCCTGTGTTCCTCCTGCTCTTCTTCTTCTTCTGGAATCTTTGGCTCTTTCTTCTTGGCTTCTTCCGCTGCTTCCTGCCTTCTTTCTGCGTTTCCTTCAGAGGGAGGCCGGCTTCCGAACTCCAGGTGTCCTATGAAGCTCCGCCCCCGCAGGTTTCTGCCACTGACTGGTTTCAGGTCTGCCTGCGCTCGCTCCACCTCCTTTGTAGGAGCACGGTGGCGTGGTCAGGTTGGGGGTCTGAGCACAAACTACGGTGGCGATAACGCACTCAGAAAAAACCACAACAAAGCAGGAAGGGGGCGGGGCGGTTAAATGTCACGATGTGCAGAAACATCAGCTCAGATCGCGTCCAGCAAGCCTCCAGCCGAGCTGACCCCTCCCCGCCGCAGGCGGAGCGTTACGAGGACTGAAGGAGCCGCGGGACCTGAAATCCTCCACGTGAACGCCCCCCACAGGGAGTGAAAACCACGACACATGAAAAGTGGGAGAAGCTCGACCTTCATCCTGCCGTCACAAACAAATGAACAGAATTCAACCGCTCGGGTTTGTTTGGCAGCTCAGGGCCACCGTACAGCAGGACCCGGCAGCTCGAGGCCGCGGAGCCTCCCTCTCTGCTTGGCTTGTTTGTCTCTGAGCCTCCTCCCTCTGCTCCTCTTCGTCACCCTTTGACTTTTCGTCGCTGCTTCCTGCTCGTCAGACCAAAATAACTTTGTTTTTGTCGATCATAAAGGAATTGGTCTGGAAACTTCCCCGGAGATAAAAGCCAGTTGTTTCGTCTCCCCACCACTGCACTCAACAGGTGAACCCTCCTCGTCCTCCTCTTCCTCCTCCTACCTTCACTTCCTCCTCTTCTTCCTTCCTGCAGCTGTAACCTTCAGAGTGGACTTTTAGAAGAATTAGATCTTTTCGATGCTTCAGACTTTGAAGCTTTCTTCCTTCCTTCATCGCTCGGCCCGAGCTGCTGCTCGTGAAAACCTCTGACCTCGGGTGCAGCAGCTGCTGTCACAGGTCAGAGGTCATGTTGTGCAGCTGTTTGCAGTCAGAGCGAGCCTCCTGCGGGGAGCCAGAAGTGCCAAAATCACATTAAACACTCCAATATTTCCTCTTATTGCCTGTTAGACGTTTTTACTTCCTGTGAGTGTCGGTTAAACATCAGGCCCAAGTAAATGGATCAGAATGACTCCGCCTTCATTTACATACAGTAGCACAAATGCAGGAAGACGAGAGATCACATGACCTTCACCCCCGTGGAAACATCTGGAACTCGATCTGCAGATGATCCTGAAGGTCAGGTGTTTACTCCAAGGCAGCAAATCAGAGTGTAAGGTCAAAGGTCGATGAGTGAGCAGTAAAACACAGAAAACTGACGGCGTCGGAGTTTAGCTGCTCGTCCAGGACGAATATTAAAACCTGAAAGAAAACATCCAAACGTCGGGTCGCGAGGAGAGTCGCGATACATGCTAATGATTATTAGTTAATGATTAATCAGCACTGTGCAGGAGAAAAGACCAAAGTAATCATTGTTGTTATTACTATGTTTTTACACTCTGACATGACTAACAGCTGAGCATCAGTGAAAACATAAACAGATAAAACAGAAAAGTAAATGTCTGCGTTTTATTTTTTTCATGTTTTGTTGGTTTTTAAAGACAAATTCATTTATTTTTGAGTCGCTTCTTTTCATTTTGGCATTTTTGTCTCTCCGTAGTTCGAAAGAGCGTTTCTTTGGCGTCTCATCTCTTTGTTTCACCCTCGCTAACCTTCACCTCCTCCAAGCCTTTGCTCCTCTCCCCCTTTAACTCTCTGTCGGTGTCTCTCGCCCTTCAGGACGAACTCCGACTCAGCGCTCCACACCAGTGTGATGAACCCGCCCTCCGGAGACCCGTTCAGCACTGGCGGACCCACGCTCGCCCTCCAGAACGCCAGAATCGGCGGTGAGTGAAACCGAACCGAACAGACGCCAGCACAGGTGTGTGTTATCAGAGACTTGGAAGACGGTCCGTGTTCAGGGCGCGAAGCTTCAAACATGTTGGAAAGTTAAAGTGAAACTGTTCAGCAGGATTATCCTTTTTTAATAATTACAGGAAAACATTTAAATCCAGCTTTGATTGTAACGGCGACGACCTGAGCAGACACGTTTCAGTGATTCAGTATGTTTGTAATCACCACTGTGTGTGTGTGTGTGTGTGTGTGTGTGTGTGTGTGTGTGTGTGTGTGATGCTGCAGGTCAGAGCGACGGAGAGGGCAGAAGAAGTGAGTAACGCACATTTATCCTACGTCCAAAGGTCAAACTTCCTCTCACTGATGAATGACTGTGGATGTCAATAGAACAGGAATATTGTTTGTTGTCGGGCAGATGAGCATCTTTACAAAAGTAAAGACCAATAAGAGACTGTACAGGGCAAACATGAGAAGGATGCAACATAGTTACAAAGGAGAGTGCAGCTAGCAGGATAATCTTGTGCTGTATGTTTGTACAACAATGACAAATGCATGAAGGACGCCAGCTTTTCCCTCCTTGAGCTTTTCACATTAAAGCGTCACAGCCCTCCTCTCCATGTGTGAGTCACGGTGTTTTATGTCCCTCAGTGTTTCCATATCCTGTCCCTCCCATCGAGGAGAACGTGTTGGACGAGGGGAAGCTGATGAAACCCTGGGACACCAAGAAGGTAAAACCCACAGAAACACCATCTGCCTGTTTCACCCTTACATTAAATATTCACATTTATATTCATTTCTCCCTCCAATCTCCATAAATGTCCTGAGAGTATGCGAAGGACATTTCTCACTAGTTTATGGAAGTTAAATGAGTCAAAATCTCATTATCATCCTGACACAGCTGCTGCAGGGTCCGTTTTAGAAACATGTTGACATTTTAAGTTTTGTGTTTTTAGCTTGTTCTAAAGTTTACTGAGTGATTTTGTGTTTGATGCTTCTGAGTCATTTCTGTTATTCTGGATTTTTCTTTCCCAGCTGCCGTTGTTGTCATCCCGGCCGAAGTCCTGCGAAGTTCCCGGCATCAAGTAAGTCCCAAAAAGCTTCTGTTAATTCAATTCAATTCAATTTTATTTATATAGCGCCAAATCACAACATAAGTCGCCTCAAGGTGCTTCATAGATACAGAGAAAAACCCAACAATCATATGATCCCCTATGAGCAGCACTTTGGCGACAGTGGGAAGGAAAAACTCCCTTTTAACAGGAAGAAACCTCCGACAGAACCAGGCTCAGGGAGGGGCGGGGCCACCTGCTGTGATTGGTTGGGGTGAGAGAAGGAAGACAGGATAAAGACATGCTGTGGAAGAGAGACAGAGGTTAATAACAGATATGATTCAATGCAGAGAGGTCTGTTAATACATAGTGAGTGAGAAAGGTGACTGGAAAGGAAAAACTCAATGCATCATGGGAATCCCCCGGCAGCCTACGTCTATTGCAGCATAACTAAGGGAGGATTCAGGGTCACCTGGTCCAGCCCTAACTATATGCTTTAGCAAAAAGGAAAGTTTGAAGCCTAATCTTGAAAGTAGAGATAGTGTCTGTCTCCTGAATCCAAACTGGAAGCTGGTTCCACAGAAGAGGGGCCTGAAAACTGAAGGCTCTGCCTCCCATTCTACTTTTAAATACTCTAGGAACAACAAGTAGGCCTGCAGAGCGAGAGCGAAGTGCTCTAATAGGGTGATATGGTACTACAAGGTCATTAAGATAAGATGGGGCCTGATTATTTAAGACCTTGTATGTGAGGAGCAGGATTTTGAATTCTGGATTTAACAAGAAGCCAAAACAGGAGAAATCTGCTCTCTCTTTCTAGTCCCTGTCAGGACTCTTGCTGCAGCATTTTGGATTAGCTGAAGGCTTTTCAGGGAGTTTTTAGGACTTCCTGATAATAATGAATTACAGTCGTCCAGCCTGGAAGTAATAAATGCATAATGTATGTAAACAGAATTGGTCCTAGCACTGAACCCTGTGGAACTCCATAATTAACCTCAGTGTGTGAAGAGGACTCTCCATTTACATGCACAAACTGGAGTCTATTAGATAGATATGATACAAACCACTGCAGCACAGTACCTGTAATACCTACAGCATGTTTTAATCGCTCTAATAGGATATTATGGTCGACAGTATCGAACGCTGCACTGAGGTCTAGCAGGACAAGCACAGAGATGAGTCCACTGTCAGAGGCCATAAGAAGATCATTTGTAACCTTCACTAAAGCTGTTTCTGTGCTGTGATGAGCTCTGAAACCTGACTGAAACTCTTCAAATAAACCTCTGCAGATGATCTGTTAGCTGTTTGACAACTACTCTTTCAAGGATGTTTGATATAAAGGAAGGTTGGAGATTGGCCTATAATTAGCTAAGACTGCTGGGTCTAGAGATGCTTTTTGAGTAAAGGTTTAACTACAGCCAGCTTGAAGGCCTGTGGTACATAGCCGATCATTAGAGATAGTTGATCATATTTAAGATCGAAGCATTAATTAATGGCAGGACTTCTTTGAGCAGTTTTGTAGGAATGGGGTCTAAAAGACACGTTGATGGTTTGGAGGAAGAAATTATTGAAGTTAACTCAGAAAGATCAATTGGAGAAAAAGAGTCTAACTTAACATCAATGGTACTAAGAGTAGCTGTAGATAATATTACATCTGTGGGATGATTACTGGTAATTTTTTCTCTAATGATAAGAATTTTATTTGTGAAGAAGTTCATGAAGTCATTACTAGTTAACGTTAAAGGGATGGTTGGCTCAACAGAGCTCTGACTGTTTGTCAGCCTGGCTACAGAGCTGAAGAGAAACCTGGGGTTGTTCTTATTTTCTTCAATCAGAGATGAATAGTAAGATGTTCTGGCTTTGCGGAGGGCTTTCTTATAAAGCAGCAAACTATTTCTCCAGGCTAAATGATGATCCTCTAAATTTGTGACACGCCATTTCCTCTCCAGATTACGAGTCATCTGCTTTAGGCTACGTGTTTGAGAATTATACCACGGAGTCAGGTACTTCTGATTAGAGACCTTAGTTTTCACAGGAGCTACAGTATCCAGAGTCGTACGTAGTGAGGAGCTGAAATTATTAACAAGATAATCGACCTCTGTTGGGGTAGCGTTCAGATAGCTGCTCTATGTTGGTACAGGACATTGAAGATGATAACAGTGGGTGGATTATATTCTTAAACTTAGTTACAGCGCTTTCAGAAAGACATCTACTTTGATAAAGTCTACTCTCCACTGCTGTGTAATCAATTATTGTAAAAGTAAATGTTATCAGGAAATGATCAGACAGCAGAGGGTTTTCAGGAAACACTGTTAAATGTTCAGTTTCTATGCCATATGTTAAAACAAGATCTAGAGTGTGATTAAAGTGGTGGGTGGGTTCTTTTACATTTGAGAGAAACCAATTGAGTCTAATAACAGATTAAATGCCATGTTGAGGCTGTCATTTTTAGCACCTACATGGATGTTAAAATCACCCACAATAATTATTTTATCTGAGCTGAGAACTAAATCAGATATAAAGTCTGAGAAATCAGACAGAAACTCTGTGTAAGGCCCAGGTGGACGATAGATGATAACAAGTAAGACTGGTTTCTGAGTTTACAGCTAGGGTGGACGAGGCTAAGCATCAGGCTTTCAAATGAATTAAAAGTCTGTCTGGGTCTTTGGTTGATTAACTCATTCACTGCCATTGACGTCTATAGCCGTCAATTGCAGTGAATGAGTCAATGGGTTTAACTCATTCACTGCCAATGGCTGGCAGTGAATGAGTTAATAGGCTGGTGTGAAAAATTGCTGCCACACCTCGGCCTGTGCTTCGAGGTTTCTGGTAGTTAGAATGACTCGGGGGAGTTGATTCATTTAAACTAACATAATCATCCTGCTGCAACCAGGTTTCTGTAAGGCAGAGTAAATCGATTTGTTGATCAATTATTAAGTCATGTACTAACAGAGACTTGGAGGAGAGAGACCTAATATTTAATAATCCACATTTCACTGTTTTACTTTGTGGTTCAGATGTGGATACTTTATTGTTCTTTCTTTGTAATTGTTTATGTTTAAGTTGTTTGTTGCTGGTTTTTAGTTTGTTTTTTGTCTGTGTGGGAGCTGACACAGTCTCTATGGAGATGGGTTTTTTGGGTGGGGGGGTAGCAAAAACCCATCTCCATAGCCGTTCTCTGTTAGTTTGTAGCCCCTGTTAGCCGATCTCTGTTAGTCTGTCGCTCCTGTTAGCCACACTCTGTCAATCTGAGTGATGCTTTAGCCTGATTTGTTAAGAATGGCCTGGTTTAACCGTTACCTGGAGACAGGTAAAGCTTCAGGAACTTGAGCTGTGATGTGAATCTCTCTGACCTTGTTCTGTTTCCTGTCAGTATCTTCACTTCCCCGGAGCAGCCGTCCACGCCGGCTCATGGTGTTCCCTCGGCGCTGAACACTGGCGGCTCGCTGCCTGACCTCTCCAGCCTCCACTTCCCCTCGCCACTGCCCACGCCACTGGACCAGGACGAACCGGGTTTCCCAGGGTCGTCCTCTTTGAGTGGTGGCAGCAGCACGGGAAACCTGGCCTCCACCCTCACCCAGCTGGGGATCAACGCCGCCAACGCGCAAGGAGGAAACGGCAGCTTCCACCACCCACCAGGTAAGTGAAGCTGTGACCTGTGAGTTTGTGCGTGGCTACAGGTGTTTAATGTCTTTTTGTAACCGCACACGTTTTGCGATGTGTTGAACTGCAGTCTGTCGTGTTAGCAGTGAAATGATTGACAGGTGTGAAATCTGTGCAGGTGAGAGCAGAAAAGGGCTGCAGCTATCGATTATTTTAGTAATCGAGTAATCTATTGACTATTCCATCGATTAATTAAGTAATCGGATAAGAAATACTTTTGTCTTATTAATGGGCAATAATAACAGGTCTGTCAGAACAAAGGTTGGTTTTAAAAACTGCAATGTTTTACTGCACACAACATAAACTAAACCCCCGATTGTATTCACGCTATATTAGGATTACATTTTTCAAACAGTTTTTGTGCTGCTGAGAACAACGTTATGATGCTGCAGATGTTTATTAATATAAATAATAACTCAGCGTCCAGCCTGACGACCCTCAGGTCAGCGCCTCGTGTACGTTTGTATTGATTTGTGAAAAAAAGCTTTTAAATAAACAACATTTAACATTGTTTCACTTTCAATGTGAAAAATGTTACAAAAGCCTTGATAGGGTCTCGTACACCCCACGCCCTCCTTTAGACACACCCCTGTTCGCTTCCACGTGTAATAGGACGGCCGCAGTCGGCCAGTATCAGACTAAGTTATCAGGAACTTCTGCTGAACAGCTGCTGTTTCCTCAAGATCTGAGTCTCCATTTGTTTCTCGAGAGGCTGTTTGGGACAGCGGTGACTCGGCGGGACCACACACGGTACAGGAAGTGAGTCCGTGGTCCCGTGTTTCAGAGTAATGTCTGTGACGGCAAGTCGGACAGGTCGTGCTGTTAGCTGCTGAAACGTGCGAAGGTCCGGGAGAATCAGGAAGACTGAAGCTGCCGTAGGAGGATGAGAGTTTAGGGTGGAGAACCAGAGGGTGTAGTCGCCGCAGCAGAGGCCACTCTTCCTGCTGCGGCGTTTCTGACAGCGAGCGGCTCTTCTTTTGAGCTCTACTGTCAGAGTCGGCAGAGGAAGTCCGTGGGCGAGCGCTAAATTTAACCCGAGAGGAGGATTTTTGTTGAGGGAGGAAGCGGCGTCGGAAAATGTTGAGTCGTCTGTGAGGCAACCTCAGGCAGGAAGTGGCTGAGAGCTCGACCTCAGGTTACCGTCTGCATCGTTGTCCCGTGCTCTGACAGGCTGCGGACCAGGTGGACGAGGGAACGCGTGTTTATTGTAAATGAGGTCAGACAGGAACTGCAGGTAATGTTTACACCTGCTGCGACCTCCTGGGACGGAGCTGGTAGATGGCGAGGTGCGATCAGCTGAGTGCTCGGTGTTAACGTTGTTGTTGTTCTTGTGTCTTTCAGGACTCCTGGCATCGTTACAGAGCACGCTCGGTAACCCCTCCCTGCAGTCATCACTAAGCAACCCCAACATCCAGTCATCACTCAGCAGCCACTCCTTCTCAAACTCCCTTAGCTCCGCCTCCCTGCACTCATCGCTCAGCAACCCCTCGCTGCAGTCGTCCCTGAGCTCCTCGCCGTCGCTGCCATCCTCCCTCAGCAGCCAATCGCTGCACTCGTCTCTCAGTAACTCCTCCCTCCAGTCTGCGTCCAGCGGTAACCCTGGTTACAGCAGCGGCGTGGGCGGCTCTGGCTCCTGCTCCTCCTCCTACTCGCCACTGATGAGTGGGCAGGGCCAGCCACCGCCGCAGCTCAGCACGTCGCCGCGCCGCCGCGTCCAGCTGTCCCCGCTCATCCTGCCGCTGGGCGGCGACTCACGGCGGCATCACTCCAAACAATTCTCCCCGACTATCTCACCCACCCTGTCCTCCATCACACAGGTAAGCGATCACCTGTTCAAAATCAATACAAACAGGAAGTGATGCAGTTTAACAGAGTTTCCCGGGGTTAACGTCCCGCTTCCCTCTGCAGGGCGTCCCGTTGGACACCAGCAGGCTTCCTGTGGATCAGCGGCTGCCTCCGTACCCGCTCAGCCAGTCCCACCAGCACCAGCCCGGCGCGCAGCAAACGACGCTGCCTCAGCACCACCACCAGCCGCCGCTCCGCCTCCAGCAGCCACGGCCCAGCAGCCAGCAGCAGCTCCACATGCAGAACATGCGGAACCAGCACCTGCAGCAGCACTTCGGAGCGGTACGTCCCCAAATTCAGTCCTGATTCTAAAGTTCCCCTCCGTTAACTCTGGCGCTCACCACCGTGTTTCCTCGCAGCAGCAGAGGCTGATGGGACCGCAGATGAGCGCAGCGCCCCCTGTGAAGAGCGAGGGCGTGCCGGAGCAGTGCGTCCAGACCTCCTCCTCGTCCTCACTCTGCCACGCCAAACAGGAAGCGGAGCAGCAGAGAGCCGGCCTCCATCAGCACCAGCAGCACGCCGGCCACAGCCTCCCCGCCGACATCTACAACGTGAGTGACCTCTGCCGCCAACGCTCAAGTTAAACACATACACTCGCCTTAAAGTAGGCGGAGCCGGCCGCTGTCCCTGCAGCATAATGCTTCGTAATGCTTCGTTCTGCTGACGCTCAGGTCGCGGCGCCCATGCACGAGCAGTTCTGATTGTTTGAGACGTGGATTTCGGAGTTGTTGTGGTTTTGCTGCGTGTTTGTGGCGGATGCTGGCGTGTCCCACGTGATGATGTCGTCGTTGTTCACGCGGCAGATAAACTCCTGAGACTCGTCTGTGTCAGGGTCAGAGGTGAGGTCCTCCCACCTGGATCAGCTGGTTACTCTTCAGCAGTGACTTCATCAAAGACGTGTTACCGTGAACACTTTCAGAGCACGCAGACGTGTTTCCATCTTGACATTTTTTTGCAGCAGTTTGTGACCTCACGAGGTCAACTGCACTTCCTGGTTCTGAGGAGCAGTTAGAGGCCACGCCCATCATCACGCCCATGACACTCTACTTGGGGAGACCTGTGGAGCGGGCTCTCAGCCGGGAGGAGGACGCTCCGTCTGTATTTCGACGGCAACGGCTGTTAAACAAGCACCAAAATTTCATCTGTGCGCAGGTCATAGGGGGAGGAGTCACCTCCACCTGGTTTGAGGTAACGCCAAGGGGTGTGAAGGAGACCATTCCTCGCTCAGTGTGTTGCTGCTCCGGCCTCCAGGATGTGAAACATGCCGGAGGCGCCTGGCTGTGACTCCTGGGATGTGACTGCAGCACGAGTGTGGTTACTATAAAGCAAATAAGCCAATCAGGAGCGGCGCTCTGAGTGCGTATCTCGTAGTTTAGCGTCAGCGAAGGATTTCTGCTCTGAAAGTTTGTCTTCTGAGTAGGGGTGGGCGATATAAACGATATACAATAGAAACTATATAAATTTGGCCAACGATAGAGATTTTGACTATACCGCTCTACCACGATAGCGCATGTTGATGATGTCATCAAGCTGCGCCTGTTTTGGTCGAAAGCATCATGGGCAGTGTAGTCCGTGCTGCAGGGAGAATGGACTGCCGTACCCGTGATGTGTCTGTGAGCGAGGGAGGGAGAGAAAGGAAAAGTACGAGCTGTCACCGAGCAGAAACGGGAGCTGGAAGCATGTAAATATAATAATAACCACTGCAGCCAAACAGAGAGCCTGACGAGCCCAGCTGTGAGTAAGCTGTTAAGACTCGACTGTACGCTGTGTTCCTGTTTTCCTCTGAAACAATAAAGTTCTGTTGCAGCAGCCTTTCGACGCCTCTCTCTGTCTCTCGCTAGCAAAGTGAAGCTAGTTTTCAGCTACGAGCCCGACACGAACCCGACGTATCAGCCAGAGGTCCCTTTACTATGGTTCGGAGCCGCGGACCTTCAGTAATAGTAATAAATCACATTCATGTAGTTGTAAACAGCATGATAATATATTAAGTAATCCAAAGTAATCAGAATACGTTACTCTCATTGAGTAATGTAACGGAATATGTTACAGAATACATTTTGGGGCATGTAATCTGTAATCTGTAGTGGAATACATGTTAAAAGTAACCTTCCCAACACTGCTCCTGACTGAAGTTTGGCCCGTGTACAGCATCCTGCTATGCGATTGCATTTGTCCCTGACCACCAGAATCCCTCACGTTAACTTTTATCGAGTGGAAAAAAAGTTAGCGTTCATCCTCCAGCTTCACTGTGCTAATGTTATGCTAACATAGCTGTGTCGCTAGCAATCACGTAGCACAACATTATATAGCAGGTAGTCCAACTTCAGTAACCCTGCAAACGCCACTGCTGTTTAGTTTTCTGTCTTTAAGTTAGAAGTGGCAGCAGAGCTGTACGTTTGAATTAGTTTCAAAAATCTCAGTCAGAACATGGTATGAAATGTTTAGGTGGAAGCTAGCGAGCTAACTTCCTGTTAACTTCTAACTCCGTTAAATTTAATAAATTCTGTTTTCCACTAGGTGTGAATGTGCGAGTGAATGTGAATGGTTGTCTCTCCCTGTGTGTTAGCCCTGTGACAGACTGGCGACCTGTCCAGGGTGTACCCCGCCTTTCGCCCTATGACAGCTGGGATAGGCTCCAGCGCCCCCTGCGACCCTGAAAAGGATAAGCGGAAGCGAATGGATGTCTGGATGTTAAACTTAATTGTTACACCTGCTAAAGCAGCAACGCTGATGATTTAATTAAAGATGAAAGAATTTAGACAGTTTTTAACTCTGTGTTCGTTTGACTTTGGGACCTGAAGCAGACGGAGTTTTGGACCCAGATTACTCCGTGAAGCTCCTCCCTACGGCAGCCGTAATGCTCTGACGATCCATCAAGCAGTGCTGCTTACCAAAGTTACACTAAAACATTATTTAACAGATTTTTACAGCCAAAATCGGTTCGAGGTCAGTAAGCACAACCAGAATTCATACATAAGGAACACTCTCGATTTTTGAGAAAATTAAAGGATTTTAAGTCCTTATAGTGTGGAAAATACGTTATACAGAAGAAAAGAATATATCGTGATGTATATTGTTACCGCACGTGCTTCAAATTATACCGCGATATGGATTTTAGGCCATATCGCCCAGCCCTACTGCTGAGAGATAGTGGCGTTCCCGGGACAGACGCCAGACACGGGCCGTCCTGGAGGAGGCAGAAGGCGTAAACATCAGCACGCTAGTGAGGACGCTGAGAGTCATGTGACCAACATGAGGCTGACACCAAACAGATTAGTTTAAGTGTGTGTCTGCGCGCGTGTTTTACATCCTCGGCTGAAACTGGATTTAATCACTTTGTCTTTCTGTTGTCTTTTTCCCAGGATGCTTTGCTCAGCTCTCTGCTGGACGACCCCTACCTGAGCCTGCAGCTCACCGGCAGATCTGAGCAGCAGGTAAAGGAGTGATGTCACATGTTTGAATAGAAGGAGCTGATTGGTTGTCAGTATAGCTGCAGGGTGTTTGTAAGAGGGGCTGAGATCGTCTGAGCATGTGCGGAGGAGGGAGGGTGGAGGATGAAGGTGGAGAAGAGAAGGAGGTGCAGAGGGTGGGTGGGACAGAAGGAGATGGAGGCAGATGATTGGCTGTGGAGCTCAGGTGGAGGGTAGAGTTTCATCTGTATTCTGTAACGTGGTTGGTTAAAGAGGTTAAAGTTCATGCTTCTTCAGGTTTTGATGATTTTGAGGATGACCCTCCTGCGCCGTGACAGCCCATCTCAGTTCTGCGCGGCGTCTCTATCGAGTCACGTGACCTCAGCTTTCTCTTCCCGTTGCAGTTCGCCACAGAGACCCAGGCCGACATGCTGTCCCTGAACCACAGCGGTCTGAGCTGCAGCGCAGACAAGAACCAGTTCCCCTCCAACAGCCAGGGGGCGCTAGACCTGCAGGACCTCAGTGACCAGCAGCTCCTCAACAATCAGAACCAGAACTTCAGCGGGAGCGACGGACGACATAACGTGCCCAACATCATCCTCACAGGTCAGCGAGACGCGAGCCAAGCGTCGTGTTTTCTGTTTGTTTCTCCTGCACGCCTCTAAACCCCTCCCCCTCCGTCTGCAGGCGACTCTCCGACGGGCCTGTCCAAAGAGATCGCCAGCGCGCTGTCCAACGTCCCCGGCTTTGAGATGGACTCCTTCTCGCTGGATGACCAGCTCCGGATGGACCCGCTGTCCCTGGACATGCTGGAGGGCAACCTGATGCTGGCCGACCCGGCCGTGGAGGACTCCTTCCGCTCGGACCGGCTCAAGTGACGCCGCCGACGCTCCGGGAACGGCGCCCGCACCTGGAGAGGACTCCACCCTTCCGTCGCTCCCCCACAGCCGGTCTGTCGAGCGAGCTTTGGAAGAATGCGCCTTCATCGATGAAGGAGCTGACATCTGTGTTGGGGGAGGGATAAACTGAAGGAGGCGGAGCCTCACTGTCAATGGCACTTAAACTGAAAACGCTCTCGCTTGCTTGAAGTCAGAAACCTGCTGCAGCTTTCTGACCACTCCCCGCCCACACCCGGCCGTCATGATGGCGTCACGCCACAGGAGCGGAGGCGTGAGAGCGGTGTGGAAGCCACTTTCTGCTCTGACAGCTACTTTAACAGGAACTTAGCCATGACCCCTGACCTTTGTCCTCTGACTTCTGTCCCCTGACCGTGCGTGCTGCTTCTGCTCGGGCTGCTCCGCTCTTTTATGCAGAACTCATTTTGACGTGTGAGCATGCGCCGACCCGCCCACCTTTACGTTGCCTCTGACTGGACACGAGCGTCGACCTACAGCAGCTGAGCATTGCCGAGTTTTATCCCGCCGAGGCTCGTCAGGAGAACACGCCCCTCAGCTGGAGAACTGCCGTGGCTGCACGGCGTCTGTACATGAAGAATGGACACACCCACCATGTCCCGCTTCGGCGCTGTGAGTCGACGCGTCCCGTGTCATCACACGATCTGCTTGCTCTTTGGCTTCTCTGTGTGAGTGTCAGCTGATCTGAAGGCGGAGCATCGACGGCGCCTTTGACCAGCTTACGTCTGTCTGTTACATCCACATTCCCGCCGCCTGCAGATGGTCAGCTGACCTTTGAACCCAAAGTGATGCTTTTCAAAGAGGAGTGCGAGCCTTCCTCCTCCTCGTGTGTTTTTATGAACTCAAGTATAAAGTTTTTATTTTTGTAAATAACTCAGATATAAAAATCATATTTAAGAAGAAAGCGTTTAGCTCGCCGCCACCTTTGTGAGATCAGCCCGCACGTCTGCCTGACCGCTTGAAGGTCGAAGCTCGATGCGCTCGCCCAGGATGGCGAGGTCCCAGCAGAGTCCCAGCCCCGCCTTAAAACAAATGTAAGAGCGCGTTATCAACACATGTGATTGTGATCAATCGGAGCCTGACAGGAAGCTGCACGACTACAAAATCTCTCTTTCTGTTTTAAACAGATTTTATTTTATTCTGAAAATGTTTGAATGAATTTAAATTTACGGAAGTTTCACGAGGAGCGAAAAACAAATATAAAAGTCGTACATTTACGAGGAAAATTATTTTTAAATGTTTCCTCGTTTGCTGCTTTAATCTGAAAATTCGACATCATAACCAAAATAAACACATAGATTATTAGAGCCGCGTTAATGAAAGCCGCCTGATGAGGTTTATTAGAAAAAAGAATTTATAATCCTGAAAGGATAAATGTTTTTTGTATTTAAAGATAAGATATTCCATCATGGCCCTGACCGGCTGCCGTAGGAACCACCCCGAACGATTAAAACGCAATCAAAATCCTTCCTGTTTCAGCCTGGAAGGTTTTGGGAAACCTTGAGTCCAAAGCAAGCGTGTTGGGGGAGGAGCTTCAGAGCAGCCTTGCTGGTTTCAGGAGGTCGGGAGGTGACGAAGGTGAGGAAGAGCAGTGGGACTGGAGGTTCAGGTGTATCTGCTGCCCCCTGCAGGTCGCTCACAAGATAAAGGTCACAGTCGAGGACGGGAAAAACGAAATGAAGCTGATCTCTGAGGACCTGCAGACAAGCTCCTCCCACCTCAGCCCGGCCATCACGAGCAGCAGCCGCTCCAGTCATTGATCGATTGACCTCGTCCTTCAGTCTCAGTGACCCGAGGCGAGAGGTCAGCTTTCGCTCCGTCGATCAATACCTGATCAGCTCATTGATCGCCACCTGATCTGACCAATATGTTCACACTGACAGGCTGCCGTAGAGCAGCCAATAAAAATGCACCGCACTTCGCGTCATCACAGGCGTCAGCCAATCGGGTCACGTCATGAAAATCCCAAGAAGTCAAAGTGCTGCACTCGGGTCTGGACGTGTGATCTTTGCACCTCCTCCCGGAGGAGGCGCGGCGGCGCCCTCGGGCCGCGGCGGCGCCTGTGTCAGGACCACCGCAGGTACAGAAAGATTAAAAAGCTCGAATATTTTCTGAGATTAAAGCCGTAATTTTATTAAAATGCTTTTTTCTACTTTTTGAATCTGAGAGAATATTACAAATATAATCGGACACGTTTCACAGGGTTAAATCTTAAATATTTCTTCTTCTAGTTTTCATTTAACAATAATAAATGACTCATTTTGAAAAGCACTTCCTGTTCCAGGCTGTAAAGTTCTGCATAATCTGACCTCCACTCTCACTCCAAACGCTAAGGCCTGATTGGTCAGCTTTTGGAAGCCTGCAGAGGAGCACATGACCATATAAGGATGTCAGCCGTCACAGAGGCAGAAAATTTTTTTTAAAGAAAAGCTCAGAGGTGACTTTAGTGTTTATAGATGAAGCTTTGATCATGTTCACACCATGAATACAAATAAAAATATGAAATATTTTATTAAAAGTTTCTTTGGTGGAATCGGAGACGCCTTCGTGTTCAGCAGCAGCGTTTCTTTTTTCTTCTTCTGTTAGAATAAAACCAAAACGCGTTCGATCAAACGGACGGAGAAGCTTCGTGCGGCGATCCTGGAACAAAATCGTGTTTTACTTCCTGTTTAATGTTTTGTTTGTTTTTTCCTTTCATACGACGTTCAGTAGGTCAAAAAGTTCAAAACTGAGGAAGAAATCCCAGAATTCATGTGTGCGTGCGTGTGTGCGCGCGCGCGTGTGTGTGTGCGTGTGCGTGCGTGTGAGACTGTTTTCTTGTTATGCAATAACTGTGCAGAGTAAGCCTGCAGTTCCAGTCTCTGCCAGTGGAGGGCGCTGCTGACCTGTGTGTGGATTAGGGATCAGTTAAAGGCCATATTTCATATTTTTCATATTTTTTATTGATATTAATTTCTGTCATTAATGTTTATAGTTTTTTTTCATGTTTTTTTTAGACTCCAGAGTTAAAAAACAAAACGAGAACAGCTGAGCGCTCTGCGTCTGTTGCTTCATATTTGAATGATAAAGTTTGTTTCTATTGAGATTTTTATTGTCATAACCAGGGAACGTTGAGTGTTGTACATATGAAAACGTTTTGAACCCAGAGGTGTTTTTAAAGCGCAGCGGCTGGAGGTTCACCGTGTTTTACAGAAAATAAAGAAATAAAGCTGAAACTGAAACGCTGACTCTCTGTTTCTGTGAAAAGTTTAAGTATCACAGAGGTGTGATGCTGCTTACTCTGGGAACCAGTGAACATACTGGGAGGTGTCCCCATCTGTCCGTCCCCACCTGTCTGTCATCACCCGTCTCAGACTTTCTGCTGATAACGAGCTGAAATATCTTCTTCTTCTTTTTTTTTGTCATTGAAGTCTTTATTTGTTTTTAACATTTAACCAAACAAAAACAAACAACAACAACAACAAAAAAGACAGCTTCCAGTCCCATGGTTAAGTCACCTTTGCATTTTGGGTCTATTTTCAATAGTTACTATCAGTACACACAAAAAGGACAATAAAATCAAATTCTTAAGTTATTCCCTTCCTGAGTGCCTGAACAAACATACAACACAGCAAGCATAAAGTTTGCCTAAAGATAATTGCCCTGACAAAATAAAATCCAACCATCTCAGCCTAAAACACGTCCCCATGATTTGTCAAAACCCTCCCTGTCATCATTAATCTTAGCCAAGAATTTTTCGTACGACACCATTTCAGCATATTTTCTTCCCCCCTATTATAGAGATGGTTCCTCCCACACACTGAGAATAACTCGGGCCGCTGCGATCGCCCCCACCTTTATAACCACAAAATCATATTTTGAAACCCCAGGTAACACCGACCGATCCCCTAATAAGCACAGTCTTGGTGACGGGGGTATCATCAAACCAATCCACCTTCCTATTCTGTCCAATACTTCTTGCCAAAAGGGACAAACTTTCCCACATTCCCAATAGCATGCATAAATGTCCCAGGATCTGAACTACATTTCCAGCATATATTACTGGGACTGATTCCCATTCTATAAAGTTTGGACGGAGTGAAGTACCACCTGTGTATTAATTTGTACTGAGTAAATGTACCCCTGACCTCTCTTATATATTTATCAGAGAATGACAAAATTCTGCACCAGTCTTCTTTAGAAATTACACAACTCAGATCTCGTTGCCATATAATCCTCAAGTTCTCACAGATCCCTTTTTTTGGATTGTTAAACAGAGAACAGCTGCTCTGTGTGCTGAACTGGACAATTCTAAAAACTCCACCACCGTATTTGAGCTTTGAGTAAATTTTCCTTTACCCTTATTTGTAAATATTTCCAAAAAAGTTTCTCTTATCAAACCACATTTTTGGGTTATTTCAGTGAATGACGTAAACCCTCCTCCTGAGTAAAGATGACTCATCCTGTGTATGCCTTTGACAAGCCAATTCCTTCCAGAACACCGTGTCTGTACAGCAGTGTTGTTCCATAGCGATATAAGGTTGTCTTAAATGAGATGCCATTTATCTTATAACCTGACAACCTTGAAAATGACTCAACACATGTGAGTAGCGCTGGCAGAGACTGCATGGGATCCGTTAGTACTGCTAAGATGTCGTCAGCATATAGAAATAACGTGTGCTCCATACCCCTGCATGAACACCTCTGACATCCCTGTTAGCTCGAATAGCCAAGGCCAGTGGTTCCAGAAATATTGTGAAGAGCAGCGGGGACGAAGAACACCCCAGCCGGGTCCCGCGAGTGAGATGGAAAAACTCTGACACCAATCCATTTGTCAAAACTGCTGCCCTTGGACTTGCATATACAGTTTTGACCCAGTTACAAAACCCAGGCCCGAACCTTGCAAGGGTTGTCATAAGGAAGCCTTCTCGGCATCAAGACCACAACTGGGGCTAGATTTGCTTCTGTGCATGAGATGAAGAAGTTTAATGTTATCAGCTGAAGACCTATTCTTAATAAAACCAACCTGATCACCATTGATGATATCTGGTAATATGTGATCTAAGCGGAAGGCCAAAACCTTCGTCAAAATTTTGCAATCGACTCCTACGAGTCTTATTGCCGGTAATTTGCCGGGTCGTTAAATGTACTCGGTAAGGAGCCTATTTCTAGTGCATCAAGATAAACTTTATCAAGACTGGAGCTAAAATATCAATATATTTCTTATAATACTCAATCGGGAAGCCATCCAAGCCTGGCGATTTCCCATTTTTCATGGATGAGATCGCAGCTCTGACCTCTTCTTCAGTTATAGTCTTGTTTTCTGTTCCTCAGAAAGAGTCATTGTAGAGCTGAAAAAATGTCCTCACCTCCTCCTCATGAAGTGCACCAGCAGAGGTGTACAAATCTGATAAAATGATTTGAAAATTGAATTTATTTCTTTTGATGAGTAACCACTTGGCTGTCTTTCTTAATCAAAGATATATTATTTAAATTTTCTTGCTGCTTCGGTTGCCTCGCTAATAGTCTATCATTCTTTGTTTTAAGCCTAAATAAGGCATATTCCGCCTTTTTGTTATAAATGTCATTCAGCTGGTATTTATCATTTGAGTATTGTCTCGCTAAATCCTTCTCCAATTCGCGTATTTCTTTATGTAAAGTTTTTTCCCGTTCTAGATCACGTTTCTTTTGTCGCATATGCAATTATCTTTCCTCTTATATATGCTTCGGACGCTTCCCAAACTGTGGCTACTTTATCTGTGGAGCCCATGTTGATTTCAAAGAAAATTTTAAGCTCGTTTGTTAACTCCTCACTAACTGTTGTTCTGCAACAACATCGTGTTCAGCCTCCAGAGACCCGTCTTTGTTCTGTCTGTGTTTAAATCCATTTGCACCTCTATGATCACTAACGGCAATGGCACCAATCTCACAGTCGACAACTGAATCGACCAAAGACTTTGATATTATGGCGAAATCTAACCTTGAATACTTTTTATGACAATTGGAGTAAAATGTATATTCCCTTGAACTAGGATTAACTAACCTCCAAATGTCCACTAGGCAAAGACCCTCCATCAGTAATCGAGTAGCCTCTCTGTCCCTGGGTTTGTTCTTATTGATTATCTCCGGCCAGTATTACCTGCCCCTCACGATTACACATCTTGTTAATTCTGTGAAAAAAATCTGGCTCTTCTTTATTAGGTGCATAGAAATCACACAAAGCCACTCGGACCCCACTGATTAAAGCTTCTTTATCATTATATTTTTCAGCAACACGAAGCTTAATTTTGTATTAATAAGGATCAAAACACCATTTTGTTTACTTGAATATGAAAAACGGAAATATATTCTGATGTTATTTTATTCAGAACATACCTTTTGAATTTTCAGAGTATTATTATATAAGTATATTTATGAACCCTTGAGAGAGATATGTTTACCTGGTTACTCGGGTGGGGGGTGTCTCACAGGAAGTCTGTGTCGAGTCTGCGTGGGTTCTCGCCCACAGGTGTGAGAGTGACTGGTTGTCTCGCTGTGTTAGCGTTAATATATAATAACATTAGACCATATCAAATGTAACGATTGTGTTAATTAATATGGCGAAATAACGAGACTGTGGAATTTTGTTGTTGTGGTTGAGGGCCGTTTAAAATGATTTTATTTTGAAGGGGTTTACCGGAAGCTGTCGGCGCTGTTGACGCCAATTGGCTGCTTGCCTGCTGCGGCTCGTCGGAGCAGACGGACAAACATGGACGTCACATGTGAGAGAATGACCTGATCATGGACCGTAGAGCCCGCCGCGGGAACAACCAGCACCGACACACAGGTACCGGGGACCGGAGGGGCCGAGGAGAACGGGCCGTGTTTCACGCGCGACTCGGAGCGACCGCCGCGCTAGCTGCGGGTGGGACTAGCTTAACGGAACCGCGTTTAATGTCAACATCTACAGCTGCCCGGTGTGCGAACCGGGAGGAACGGAACCGTGCTCCAGCGGGCCTCGGTGGGCTCGCCGTGATCCCGCTGTTCGCGAAAGCGGGTCGCGTTGCGGTAAACGCGCAGAACGGGACTCAAAAACGAGCGCACCCAGGCGGCCATTCTCCGTCCGATAATGGAACCCGCGTCCAGCTGGGGCCGCTCGGCGCTCCGGCGGCGGCCAGCGTCGGTCCGCGGGCTCAGAGAAGGCCTAACCCGGAGCTATGTGGTGGTTTTCACCGTTCTTCAGTCTCGAACCTGTTTATTGAAGCGTGGAAATGACGCGTGCAGAGCCCTGTCCGATAATGGAACCCCGCTGGGATGTTGTGGAGGAGGTTTTGGATGTCCCGCAGCTGATGTCCCCCCCAGCACCAGCACCTGTCTGCACACCTGTCTGTCTCCTTGTTGCACCTACGAGTCATGTTCAGCGGGGGACAAATTAAAGGAAAAGCCTGCATGAAGGAAGCTGCTGCTGCTTTCTCTTCTGCATCACTCCTCCAGCACTGAGCTCCACCATCATCCTCAAACTCCTGAAGGTAGACAGAGCCCTCTAACCTGCAACCACAAAGCCTGAGCTCAGGTGAAATCCACGGAGGCTCCTTCCTCCTCAGTCAGAGCCAAGCTCACCTTCCCGTTCTTTTTCCTTTAATTTGTCCCTGTCTGTGTTGTAGGTTTGCTTTCATGGAGAACGAAATCATCAGATTATTAAAACGGACAAATCAGAAATCAGCACGGTGAGCTCGATCATCTGATCATCTGGTTGCCGGTTCGAGCCCTGGCTCGGACAGTCTCGGTCGTTGCGTCCTTGGGCAACACGCTTCACCTGCCGCCTACTGGTGGTGGTCAGAGGGGCCGATGGCGCGATGTGGCAGCCTGGCCTCTGTCAGTCTGCCCTAGGGCAGCTGTGGCTGCAGCTGTAGCTGCCTCCACCAGTGTATGAATGTGAGAGTGAGTGAACAGTGGGATTGTACAGCGCTATATAAATGCAATCCATTATTATTTATTATTATTATTAAAACTGATCAATACCGATCGATCAGTTTGCTGCTGATACAAACAGCAATCAATAGATTCATATTTTCATTGTACGGCAGGTCAGCGATTAACAAAGGAGGAAAAGTGAACACGAGCAGCAACAATCGAGGAAATAAAAAATAAATGTATTTAAAATTCAATAAAATATAAAAAAGAACTCAAAATAACTCGAACTGAAAATGAAATGTTAATAATTCTGATGTGAAACCAGCTTCATGCAAGTCACATGACTTCCTTCCTGAGGCCTGGCTTGGATGTGATTGGTCCGTGTGACTAGAACAGGTAAACGCAGCAAAGCTGTGGCGGCGAGGAAACCTGAGACGCCCGCAGGACGTGTCGCTTCTTGCAAAGAATTTGTAGCTGCAGAGCGAAGCCGCGGTCATGTGACGGATCACAAAGAACAGGAGCGTGTCAGACGCTGATAACATACCTGCTGCACACCTGAAGGCTGAAAACCGCCCAGACTGTGTGATGTCATCAGAGGGCGTGGCCTCGTAGCAGTTATTTAAATAATAATAATAATAATAATAATAATAATGGATACTTTATTGATCCCCATGGGGAAATTACTTGTTTTTCTCTGCATTTGACCCATTCACTCGGGGAGCAGTGTGTAGGGACGGTACCTTGCTCAGGGGTACCTCAGGGTAGCCGTTAAGTGGATTCGAACCGCCGACCTTCCGATCATGGGGCGACCACTTTACCTACTGAGCTATCCCTGCTCCTGATTGGACGTCTGTGGTTTTTTTGCTGACACGCTCCTGTCTCGTGTTAGAAATGAGACCTGCTGCTCAGACCTTTGATACATGAAGGTGACCTTTAACCTTTACTCTGAGCTGAAACGGAGCTGGTTACACATGAGCAGGTTATTACCATTGCAACCATAAAGGGGGCGTGGTCACATTCATCACATTCATCTTCATAATCTGACCTTCGGTGTACCACCTGGATGACCTTTGACCTGACTAACTGTAAATAGTGATGGACTGAATTTGTGGGTCGACTCTGAGACCCGGTCAGGAGCTGGTTTAGTTTTAGTGGTTTGTGCATGAGGACTGGTTAGTGCTGGTTTTAGCACTGGGTGGTTTTAGGGGTGCAGAATGTGGTGGGATGGGAGCGTTACGAGCCGACTGGAGCATAAACTGGAACGCCGCGTCTGCAGACTTGGGGCTCAGCATTCTTCCTGTGATGCGTTCACTGCCTCCGCGCTGAACTGGGACGCGTGAGCGACTCTGTTTCCAGGACATTACGCAACGACTCAGCCTCCATTTGGACGGTTTCATGTCCCGAACGTTGCTGCGGGGCGTGAGCTGACAGTTATGTAACGGGACTGGTCGGGCTGACCTCTGACCTCTGTCCTCCTGTGATGGAAGTGTTTTTGAACGGTCGCCACACGTCCGCGTTTTTAAAAAGGCCTCGGAGGTTTCCTGAAGCTGAAGTCTGCAGGGACTATTTTCAGCAGTGGATTGATCCACAGTCAGTGCAAGATGACTTCCTGTGACTGAAGTGGACTCAGAAGGGGGAAGCTGAACTTTGACCTCTGACCCGTTAGCTGTGCGTGTTGTCATGGATTCAGCGGTCTGAGCGTGCTCTGCCATGTTGGCCGACGTCCAGAGTTTTTTCCTTTTTCCTTTAGAATAACACGAGTGAACTTGAGATCGATTTAGTGTGGCCTTTTAGAGCAGAGTCTGAGAAATGACCTCTGACCTCGGTGGGGAGGTGGGTGTCAGCCATGTTGGAACAACAACATGCAGAAGACACAGCGTGCGTGTTGTTGAGGAAAACGCCTGATTGGTCTGATTCTTGTGTTGCTCTACAAGGCGCAGTTCCTGCCCAACGCGCACGCTGCACGCTCCCGTGGATTAGCTTGCTGCCCCATATGTGGAGTAGACAGGATCGAACCAGCGACCTACAGCATCACCAAACAGAGGTCAAAGGTCATTTTTAGTCTGTTGAACCATGCAGGAGTCGCTCAGTCAGGACGATCACACCGCACACTCGGTGTTTGCCTGCAGCTGTCGTGTTTTGAATCTGTGGTTTTATTTTGAAAGGGTAGCATATTTGTTTTGGGCTGGTATAACTTCCTGTTTTAGGGCAGACAGGAAGTCTGACTGCTGGCTCGGAGGAAGCGCAGGTTTGCTGCTTGGTGACGGTCAGCTGTTAGTTTCGTGCTCTTCAGTTTTTATTCTAGCGGCTCACCTGTGCACAGGTGCGTCAGCTGCTCTGTTTGTCCTTCAGTTTATTGCTGAGCCTCCAAACCTTCAACACTAAAACACACACACAGACACACACACACACACACAGATCCTGTTTCAGGATGTCCTCTGTAATCCATTCCTGTCTCCTGCTGCTCTCTCGTGTCCTCCATGTTTATCCTCCGGTTCAGGTGCTCACCTGGACTCACCTGACAAATATGACACTAACAATAACAACATGATCTGATGACTGTTTGTAAGCAGCAGACACTGTGATGAATAGCGTTTTATTTCCTGTGCTGTCATTGGTGTTTCCTGATGTCATCACTGTTATCCGTGATGACATCATCGTCCTATATGGGACCAGGAGCTGTGGTCTGAGGTGTGACTGAAGCAGACGCCGAAGCTTCGTCCTGCTGCCTGTTTGTGTGTCTCGGTTGTTCTTCTTCGTCACGGTTGCTGCATCATCATCATGTGACTTAATTTTGGAAGCTGGCAGTGTGTCCTCGGAGCTCCGGCGCTCTGTGGACAGACTAAATTTAGCCTCGTGTATCTGGACCTCCTTCCGTGCTGTCTGTGTGAGGAATATTCTGGATGCCGGTCAGAGTTTAAGGAGCAGCCGGAGCGTCGCTGACCGTCCCCGGCCTTTGTCACGATGCTTTAAATAGCTCGGCTTGCTGGGGGATTCTAAGCTCCGAGGGCCGAGGACGGGTTGGGATACGAGAGCAGCTTCAGTCACACGGAGTGAAGGCGACTCAGAGTAACAGACAGAGTTCTGGGAAATTTCAGCTCCCTGCTGTCATCAGATCGAAGAATTCATTTAATTATGGACTGAATAACTTTGCTGCTGTGGATTCTGAGCGACGGCGGCTGCGCTGTGGGGCTCTGAAGGAGCTGAGAGCTGCTGAGCTCAGGCGGCCGTAATGAAGAGTTTTAGTGTTTGTTTTAAAGAGACCACAGAAGAAGAAGGCCGGTGCAGTTGGAGTGACAGGCACTCAGTGACATCACGATGATGATGATGATGCCGGTCGGCTTCACTGAGGTTGTTCTTCAGAAAGCTGCACATCCCTGAAGCTCCAGAAGTGTGGAGCAGGATCAGAAGTGCGTCCTTCACTGTGTCCCCGTGAAACCACCTGATGACCCGATGACCTCACCTGTGCCTCAGCGAATCTCACGCACACATCAGAGGTTCTGGGTGGTTCTGAGGGCGGTCCCAGTAAGCTGCTCAGGCAGCGTGCTCGCTAACCTCTGATGCACGCTCTGTGGTTTTGTTCTGGTCCCTCAGCGAACTGCGCGCCGCTGAGTAATCACCTGACATTTTTCGAGGGTGCAGAAAGCATCCAAGTAAAACTTGAGTGGGCGTGGTTCAGGTGCACATCAGCCCAGCTGATCACCGACGGTCAGGGTTAAAGGTCGGGGTTTTATCCGGGTTAAATGTGTTTACGGTGTGGAGGTGAACTACTGAGCATGCTCGTACGGTTCCCTCGGTCTGCTCTCTGCGGCGTTCGGTATGACTAACGTTAGGTAACGGGCGCCGCGGCCTCGGAGCGGTGGACGGGGGGAAGTTTAATGGTCTGACAGGAAATAAAAAATAAAATGCCAGACTGGGACTGGACGCTTCCTGATTGGACACAGGGTCACATGCTCGTCCTAACAGACCAATAACAATAGTGTTCTTGTCACCGACGCTCACGCAAACACACGACTCTTCCTGGGCTCACGCCCTTTTCCTGAGATCTGATTGGTCAGCAGGTGATGGTTTCTTACCTGTCGATCTCTAATCTCGAAGGTGTGCGGCATTGGTTACCATGGTGATGTACCTGGTAAGAAGTGAAGCACCTTCGTAACACCCAGAGCCTGATGGGAAAATGTGAGCGAGTGACCGCAGCCGCAGGCAGTCATGTGACAGTGACGTCACTGAGGCTGCTGATGCCAGTGAGTGACTGCAGCGTGACGCCCCGGGAGACACAGAGGCGCTGTGATTCAACAAACCCCGCCCCCAGTGGCTAGTACCAGTTACCAGTTAACACACACACACACAACCCCGTTCAGCTATCTTAGTGAGGACCTTCATTGACATAATGGTTTCCTAGCTGCGAACCCTAACCATGAATGAACGCCTGACCCTGAACGTAAACCTAATGGTCACCCTGACACTAAAACCACATTTTGAGCCTCAAAAATGTCTTCAAACGTGTGAGGACCGGGCACACGCACGCACGCACGCACACAGACACACACACGCACGCACGCACACACACACACACACACACACAGACACACCCACTTCCTGTTTGCTGTCACCTCTACTTCGGGGGAAACAGCGCTGCTTTCACACCTTCCTGCCTCGCCGCTCGCGCTCACACTGGAAATGAAAGCTCTATTTTTCTCCCTCGCTGCACCGCTCACTTCCTGTGGCAGCCGCTCGCTCTAACGCGCTGCAGCGAGCGAGGCGTGTGACTGACAGCTCGTCAGCCTGGACGCACGGACCGATCCACGATCGCAGTAAGAGCCCGTTTGTGTTTGTTCGTGTGTTAGGCTTCGTCGTGCTCGTGGTCAGTAAAACCTCGCCGTCTTCTTAGCTCGGCACGGTCCTGCTGGAGCTGCCAGATTGGTCGGTTTGGTGATCGATGCGTCGCTCAGCAGGAAGTGAAGCGTGCAGTCTGTGGAAGCTAGAGACCCGAGCAGAGCTCAGACACTCCTCTCACACACTCACCCTCACTGCATGTGTGTGAGCGTAACCTCTGGGTTCGAACAGAACAGCACACCTGAGCCTCACCTGGGCGGAGTCAGGCATCGACAGCTCAGGCGTTTGGCCCAAACAACACACCTGACATGTGGCTCACATCACCTGAGTCAGGTGTGACAGGTGATCAGCTGATGTTTGGTTTGCACAGGTGCAGATGTCTGTGCGGCGCAGGACGATGCTGGGATAGGAGCAGATGGAGGCAGGTGGTTGGCTGTACCTGTAGGTCAGGTGACCTCCTGCTCATGGTTCCACGTTTGTAGTACATAGTTTCATGTACTTTGGTGACCTCGTTACACACCTGTGTTACTTTCCCTCACGCCGTATCATCGCAGCGCTGACCTCTAACCAGCGTCAGGGAGCGTGAGAAAACCAGGCGCTTCTTCAGGTGTGCGAGACAAACCGCCGCTCGCAGCGGAGGAGAGGTTCCGGTTTCAGCTGCGATCGGGATTATTATTAACCGTTTCACTTCCTCTTAGGTGCTTCACTTCCTGCTGTGCTCGAACAGTTTGTTGAAACTGTTTAAAGGGTCAGAGGTCAGACTGCTGCAGAGGGAGGCCCGACACCGACAGCCCCACCGTGTTTGTGCCGTTTGGTGCGTTTTAATGACAACGGGCTAGGCGAGCCCAGAGAGGCGGAGCTCTGGTTTGATGAGAGGAGTTTGCTCCACCCTTTTGTCCAAACTGCTGGAGACAAAAAGCTCAAATGTAAAAAGCAGGACCTCAGGAGTGACTTAAACCAGCGGGTGATGTCTGTGTTCCGGAGGTCAGAGGTCAGAGTGTGTGGTTGCCCCTCACGCTTGGCAAGGGCGGGGTTTTAAAGGTTTGAGTGTTTGATGCTGGTCTGTGAGGAAATCTAACCCGTCTCTGGGATTTCCAGTGTGCGTGTGTCTGTGTGCGTG
>NC_135177.1:37750559-37825559 GCF_041146795.1 Maylandia zebra | reverse complement strand
CCTGTACCTGTGTTACCGCCGAGGGCGGGACAAGCCGCCCATCCTGGACCTGGGGTGAGACGCACACACGTTTGTGGTTATGAGCTGTGATGTGTTTAAATCCTCAGACTGGTGCCGGCACGATTTCCACCTGAGAGCCGACTGATTTTGTCGATTCAGAGTTGAAGCTGAATGAAAAAACGTTTTCTTCGTGAGAATTTAACGTTAAAAACATTCGACGTGTTTTATTTTGCGTCAGCTGTATATCAATAAGAAATCCTCGTTATTCTTTTTCATCCAGCGCTCGTTTCGTGGTGTCTGTCAGTAACAGCTGGAGCGTGCGAGGCTCTGATGCAGCTGCAGGGTCTCTGGCTCGTGCGGTGCTTATTAAAGCCGAGGTTATGTCATCCACAGGATTATGTAACGCAGTGGGCAGGCCGTCGTGCTCGCCTCGTTAGTTTACACTCAGTGTTGGGAAATAACGAGCTTAGTCCTTTCAGATTAGGTGGAGCTGCAGGTTTGGACAGACCTCCAACCTCGGAGGGAACCCAGCCTTGTCCGCCTCCTGTTAGCAGGATAGGTGACAGTGGGGAGGAAGAACTGTGTTTAAACAGGAAGGACAGTCGTCTGAGGGCCTGGTTGGGGTGAGGGAGGGAGAGGGTGAGAAAAGGTGTGAGCAGCGTTCCTCCCTGCGGCGGTTCAGGCTGTGGTTAGCGATCATCGCACTGATGGTGCGACCGATGGAGGCGCTCTGATGCACTGCCCTGTCTGCAGGGTTCTGTACGAGGGGAAGGAGCAGCTGAAGCAGGGCTGGTACGTTATTGAAACCACGCCGTACAGCCGCTCGGCGAGCCTGAGCGCGGGCGGCGCCCCCACGGCTCATCGGGTCTTCCTGACGTACCGCCGGGCTCCGGACTCGCAGGGCCTCCACACGCTGGGCGTCACCGACATCGCCCTGCTGCTGCCCAGCAAGGGCGAGGTGGCGCCGCACACCTTCTGCAGAGTCGACAAGAACCTGAACACGGGCATGGTGAGTGCGGGGAGGCGGGGGTGTTTCAGGGGTTTGAGCCCCCTGTGAGTGCTGCGTCACTGACCCTGTCGCTGTTTGTGTGTCTGCAGTGGGGCCCAGCACTGCACGTGTGCTACAAGAGAGCCGTGGCTACAGCCAACGCCCTGGTGTTCGAGGCCGGTGAGTACCCGCGTGACCCCGTGTGTTTTCAGCCTCCTGCAGGAGGCGAGAGTTAGAAACGCTGCAGAGACACGGGGAGGTTCCCCCAGTCTGTGCAGCACAGCTCCCAGCTGCTCACATGGGTGATGGTTTTCATCATATGGAGCTCCCAGTACGCTCCCAGTGGAAAACCAGAACTAAGGGTCGCAATAAATCCAACAGGAAAAGTCAGGATCTGTGCTGGAGTAATCAGAGTATCGCAGGATCTGTGCTGGAGTAATCAGAGTATCGCTGCCCGCAGATCTGATCAGCCGCTACCCGGAGGAGGACCTGGACTCGTTTCCTCTGCCCGAGTCGGTGCCGGTCTTCTGCCTGCCGATGGGCGTCACCGTGGAGAGCTGGCCTCAGAACACCAAGTACCAGCTGCCCGTCTTCTCCACCTTCGTCCTCACCTCCGCCTCCGGGGACAAGGTGGGTTAGCTGGAACCACAGATGATCAGCGGGTGGAGGTGATCCGTTGTGTTGTTTACTGTGCAGTTACAACTTTGATGCTTTAAACCATTGTTACACAGAGCAGCGAGGTCGTCTTTCAGTCCGACCTCTGAACCGTAAACTAGCTCCTAACTCGAGCATGAACCGCTGTTACGTCTCCATCTTTGCTTCGTCCCTGCAGGTTTACGGCGCCGCCATCCAGTTTTACGAGTCGTTCTGCAGAGAGCTGCTGTCGGAGCGGCAGAGCATCCGCCTCGGTCTGCTGAGCGTCGTCGACCGGCGGCCCATCACCAACCGCAGCCTGCAGGTGAAGAAGAGCATCTGCGTCCTCTCTCACTGGCCCTTCTTCACCGTCTTCCAGAAGTTCCTCACCTTCGTCTACAGATACTCCATCTCCGGGCCCCACGTGCTGCCGATCGAGAAGTCCGTGAACCGTCTTCTCTCTCGGTCAGAGGCCTTCACACCGGCCTCTGACCGATAAACGCCTGCCAGCTGATTAAAAACACGTTATCACGTATGATCTGTGCACAGAAGCGATGTGTGCTGATGTCCGTTTCCTGTTTTTTTTTGTTCCCCTCCTGCAGACACATCTCCAGCTTCATGCACAACGTCCCGTTTCCTTCCCCACAGCGTCCTCGAATCCTCGTTCAGGTAAGACCCAACGAACCGACCGTGCAAATGTTTCGCCTTCTGAAAGTTCACAGCGCTGTCATGTTGTTCCGCACTGATACAACAAACCTGACGCAGGTTTGTGTGAGCTGGAGCAGGAAGTGTTTGTCCTCCAGGTCATTGCATTTGCATTAGATTTCTTCCTGCAGAGCGCCTCGACGCTGCACGGTGGACAAATGTGTTGTTTGTGTGACTGCTTCCTGTGGCAGCTCTTCCTCCCCACAGTTGCCAAGTTTTCCCTCTGATGGACGGTGTCAATAAAACTGCGATCAAACGTGACTGACGTTGTGTAATTATCCTCACTTTGTAGATCGGATCGTGTTTTTCTGATGAAACGCGTAGATGGACGAAAACGCTGTGACTTTATTCTTTGCTCCCTCCTGACAGGACGTAGGAGGCGATCTGTTTGCAGAACAAACCGGGTAACGGCGCCCACTCAGAGCCTCTCCATGAATCACTCTCATCCTGAAATCATGATTTTTAACAAGAAACAAACCTGGGTGATGATCAGTGAGGGCTTCACGTGTGATTTTACTTGATTTGGATTAATCACGTCACAGTCGCTCGTTTATTCCTGGACTTTACCAGTGCGGCTTTGCATGAGTCACAGTTCAGAATAATCCTTCTTTGTCTGGTACTCGGTTCAAAGATCCTTTTAGTTCTTGAGAAGATGGTGTGTGTGTGTGTGTGTGTGTGTGTGTGTGTGTGTGTGTGTGTGTGTGTGTGTACTGATGCCAGCTGTGTGTGTTCGCAGCTCTCGCCGTACGACAACCTGCTGCTCTGCCAGCCTGTCTCCTCGCCGCTCCCGCTCAGGTGAGTGCCAGCTTTATCCAGATGAACCACAGTACCTTTACCGTCACGCCTGTGTTTGACCTTTGACCCCTGTGTGTTTACGATAGCGGCGCGAGCTTCCTGAAGCTGCTGCAGAACCTCGGCCCAGAAAACGCCTGCACGCTGCTGCTCGCCGTCCTCACTGAACACAAGCTGCTGCTGCACTCGCTCCGACCTGACGTCCTCACCTCCGTCAGCGAGGCCCTCGTCTCCGTAAGACGCGCACACGCCCTCATTCCAAATGACAAAAGTCCCAATGCTTCATCTTTATTCTCGTGGGCCAATTAAAATGAGGGCCCCCGCTGGCCCCTGAGCCACGGATTGAAAACACTGAATCCAAAGCAAATCTAGAGTTTGTTCCGGGCGGGAGGATAAATCTTTCCTTGTGATCCCGTCAGCAGGTTCATGGTTTGCAGACAGGCCTGAATCTGTCCTGGAAGTTTGTAACTCCGGTTTCTGTGTCCAGATGACGTTCCCGCTCCGCTGGCTCTGTCCCTACATCCCTCTGTGCCCGCTGCAGATGGCAGACGTGTTGCTGGCACCGATGCCCTTCATCGTGGGCGTCCACTCCAGCTACTTCGACCTGCACGACCCCCCCACCGATGTGGTGTGTGTTGACCTGGACGCCAACACCATCTTCCAGTGAGTCTGACGCCACCTGTGCACCGAGCCCAGGATAGATGGTTAAAAAGCTCCCTTTATTCGTATCTTCAGCAGTCTTCTTCCTGCATCTGCTCTGATAATCTTTGATTATCCACAGGAACCAAACAGTTTGTGTATCCGGCTGTAAACATGTTTATTTCTGCTGAATAGTTTTAACACGGGAGTCTATGGGGCTGCCTCTCTGCTGCCTCTGCTGGACGTCAGAGGAACTGCAGCATTTGATGTTTCAGCATTATCTTCATTGGAGAAAACTTTCCTCCTCCTCTTCCTCGTTTCAGGTCAGATGACAAGAAGCCACTGTCATGGCGTTCGTTACCCAGGAAACACGGCAAGATGCTGTTCAACGTCCTCACCAACCTCCACAAGACGCTGGAGAAGAGTGAGCGACTGCAACGGCTGAACACATGAACCAGTGTGTAAACAGGGTTGCGTCATTTAGTGACTCTCACTTCTTGTGGCTGCAGTTTGCACTCCCGGCCAGGAGGAGGCGACGCTGGAGTTCCTGCTGACCGACTACGACCAAATCTACAGGCGTCAGAAGCAGCTGGAGCTGGAGATCCAGGAGGCCTTCCTGCGCTTCATGAGCTGCCTGCTGCGAGGCTACAGAGCCTTCCTGCTGCCCATCACGCAGGCGCCGTCCGACACCACCACCGACTGCAGCTCCCTGTTCAACCTGCAGGGTGCGCCCTTCGTAACGTTGGCGGCTTTTGTGTGCAGAGCTGTGAATCGGGGCGTGTGATGCACACGCTGTGAGTGAAGCTGCGCCTCTTCCTCTTTGTGCCGCAGGTTTCCTGAAGTCTCGCGATCGAACGCAGCAGAAGTTTTACACCCAGCTGACCAAGACGCAGATGTTCACCCAGTTCATCGAGGAGTGCTCGTTCGTCAGCGACCGCCACGCCTGCCTCGAGTTCTTCGACGAGTGCGTGCAGAAGGTCAGAGCGGCGATGCTTTCTCGCGTTGCTCGGCTAGCGCCCAGCTAAGGTTTTGATTGGTGTTCTCTTGCTAAGCAGGTGGACGTGGAGAAGCCGGAGGAGGTGAGGCTGATCGATCTGGACGAGACGCACAGCGGCGAGCACACCGTCTTCATCATGCCTCCCGAGGAACCGCAGGAACCTGATGGGTCTGAGTGCCCCGCCCTCTACAGGTACAGCTCCGCCCTCAGGGGCCATGGAAATGGGTGGGGTGGCTTGTTTGCTGTGGAGGTGGGAGGATGGTCAGGATGTTAACCCAGGTGACCCGTTTCCTTCTGTATGTTAGCCAATGAGCTTCCATCCTTCTGCCATCACGTAGCGTCTCGATGTGAACAGACCGTTTCAACACTTTTCATTAAACACGTTTTTATTTGCTGCGTGCAAACAGACTGAATGGCGTCCTCTCGGGGAGGAGGAGCCACGTCAGCCGTACCACCTGCTCACACTTGTTTCCCTCTCACCTGTCCAGTTACGAGACCTTCCCCACCCTCAAACTAGAGCTCTTCGACCAGCCCCAGGACCAACTCCGCGTCCCAGCCAAGGGCAGCGCTCCCAGTAGCCCCGCCCCACGCCGCACCAAACAGGTAAGACAAAGATACTGAGCAGAAATGATCTGGTCCCGTGTTGTGTTCATTCGTGTGTACAGAGCACGCTCCGACGGGAGCAGCGATGCGTTCAGGGGAGCGCCGCGCGTGGAGGTTTCCTCCCGTCCTCTGAGCTGAAGCTAGCTGTGACCCAGTTTCCCTCAGAGTGGAGGCGAGAGGAGGAGCTTTAACAGGCGTCCATTCATCATTGTAATTTAATGAACTGGTATCAATATTTCAGCACTCATTAAACATGCAGAGGCCACAGACGGCGTGACTGAGAGCGGCACAGACGGTGTTTTCTGATCTGAGCAGGAGGAGAGCATGCTGGGAGGATTTAGTCAAGTACACATCGCAGCAGTGCTGTTAAAGCTCCTCCTGCAGGAGAGCTGCAGTTTCATCAGTGGGAGTGAATCTCATTTCTACTGCTCGCTGAAAACCGTCACAGCCTGCAATTCCTCCCATGTCCACTTGAGGCTCCACGCCTAGCCTCAGCCCGCTCTCTGCTGTCGTCGAGCTAACTCACTGGACGCTCTGCAAACACAGACGACAGGCATCCTGATTAAACTAATAGTCATAATATCAGAGCTGTGATTGGTTCCTGTGAGCGATGCTCCTGGAAGTGCTGACACTCTGTGCGCAAAGAGCTGCATAAGAGCAGCGTGCTGCTGCGACGCCGGTCAGCTGTTAGACCGCTAACATTCAATAATGCGTCCGATCCTCAGCTGGACTCTGAGTGCTGTGAGTTTAAAGTCTGAGATTATGACTCAGGTCAAACTGTCACAGGTTTGTAGGCTGGCGTCGGTGCTGGGAGCAGAGGAAGGGATCCTGATTCTGCTGGTCGGAGACCAGTGCAGGCTTCCACTCTGTAAACCCTGCAACAGACTCGGGACCGTGTTCTGATCTGGAGCTCCACAGGGTTCTGTCTCGGGACCCCGTCCTGTTTTCTTTGCACGTGCTCTCTGCAGGTCGATCACCAACATTTACAGCTGTATTTAGTAGGGCTGCAACGATACACAAAATTCACGGTTCGATATTTTTTCAATACAAAAAAATGTTCATGCCTTTTTAATTTGTCATTTATTAAAATTATAAATATATATTTTAACTCAAAAGTACAGTTTTTAAATGTAATGTTGCTGAAACAACAAAGGGATAAAAAAATAAATATCTGATGGAGGAATCACTCATCTTTGGAAAAGAGAGTTTATTACAGAGAAATGGCTCTTTCAAAATAAAAGCTCTACTATTTTAAAGTCATGATTCAGACGCTGAACACCTGCTCTGACCTCCTCCTCCTCCTCCTCCTCCCTCCAGGAGATCAAGTTGGCTCAGAAACGGGCCCAGAAGTACTCGGCAGTGCCGGACATGTGGTCCAAGTGCCTGCTGGGTCACTGCTACGGCCTCTGGTTCATCTACCTGCCCACCTTCGTCCGTGCGGAGACCGCCAAGGTCCGCGCCCTGCACACAGCCTACGACGTCCTCAAACACATGGAGAACCGCAAGGTGGTGCTGCCGGATGAGGTGAGGCTCAGACGGGGTCAAAGGTCGCTGCTGTGACATGTTTATTTGACTTGTTGACCTGAGACGTTTAGAAAAATCCACCCGAGTTTCAGCTGTGACAAACTCGCAGATCGTTGGAGCCCCGAGTGCTGACACGGAGGACTCGAATATGATGATATGAGCACCAGGTTACGCTGTGTGTGTGTGTGTGTGTGTGTGTGTGTGTGTGTGTGTGTGTGCGCGCGCAGGTGT
Organism: Maylandia zebra; assembly: GCF_041146795.1. Lineage (NCBI taxonomy): Eukaryota > Metazoa > Chordata > Actinopteri > Cichliformes > Cichlidae > Maylandia > Maylandia zebra. The sequence goes on along the minus strand of NC_135177.1, from coordinate 37,818,447 downwards.
GTTACCGGATCCTGATGCAGCTGTGTGGTCAGTTTGGGCAGCCAGTCCTCGCCGTCAGAGTCCTGCTGGAGATGAAGAAGGCGGGAATCACACCGAACACCATCACCTACGGATACTACAACAAGGTCACACACGCACAGACACACAGTGACGTGGCGAGGACGGTGCGCGTCACCTGTTCAGGTGTTTTCCTGATGTTACGGCGTGAACTCTGAACGTCCTCGCTGACGCCGTTCTCTCTCCTCAGGCGGTGCTGGAGAGCAAGTGGCCGTCGACCAATCAGGGCGGGCGTCTCCGCTGGGCCAAGCTGAGGAACGTCCTGCTGGCTGTGGCCCAGTTCAGACAGCCAATCAAACGGCGGCAGAAGAGCGGCTCCGTGGGTTCGCGTGGAGGTCAGACATCTTTAAGTTTATGATTTTAATTTTCAGACGGCGGGGAGCATTGATGGCTGACCCCACCATTACGCAGGAAGTAGCCCTGACCTTTCATTTATATGTTTGGTTACAGAAACGGCGGCGGAGTTTGACCGAAGGCCCCGCCCCCACTCCTCTCTGATTCGTCAGTCCAGTTGGAGCGGTCTGAGTGAAAGCTCGAGTCACGAGTCTCTGACTGGCCCGCTGGTGAAGAGCAACAGTCTGAGCAGCATGAAGATGGCGAGCGACAGTAAGAGGCGGCCTGCTCAGCTTCGCCGCGTCCTCCTCTTCCTCTGTGACATCATCGTCTCACTAATTCTCCTTTCTGCCCCACAGAGGTCAAACCGGGTAAGAAGTCCGTCCTCCGTGAGGCGGGGGCCAATGGCTGCGCAGACGCCGTCTCCCGTAAACCCCCGCTGGGACGGCGGGACACGTCCACGCCGCCTCCAGCGCCCTCCGGTGGAGCTCTGGTTCAGCGGAGTCAGGTCTGCCTCTCCAGCTTCTACAAAGAGTGCGTGGAGTCGGCCGACTCGGAGCTGGACTTGCCCGCTGAGGCAGACAGACGGTCAGTTTCACCTTCACCTGTCTGACATCGATTCTGGCCTCTGATTGGACGTTTCTTCACCCGTGTGCGTGTTTGATCCTCAGACCTGCCGACGTGCAGGGCTCGTCCGGCAGGAACAAAGCTGTCGATGAGAACTACAACAACGTCTCCTCCCCGAGCCGAGGAGGACTGGCGGGCAAACTGCAGCAACTCCTCACGCCGACCAAACACCGAGTGTCCGTGCGACGAGCCGCCAGCGTGGGCGACCGGCGCCCGGGAGGAGGGGGAGGAGCGGGAGGAGGAGTGATTGGACGAAGAGTGTCGGACCAGAGGCCGTCGAGGAAAGGTCAAGTGGCCGAAACTCTCCTAAAAGCAAAGGAGAAGCTGGTCAACGCCACATCTGAGGTAACGGCGGCGTCTTCGCGTTTGCTCGTGTCAGATCGTTGCTCGGAGGTGTGTGATGTGAGCCTGCAGCTGTTTGCTGCTGTTGATGGAAGTCTGTGTTGGTTCGTGAGCATCGTCTGCACACATTCCAGTATTAAAGTGTTCCTTGTTTTTGCTCCTCGCAGGTGTTAACAGACTCTCTGTCACTAATCTACTTCCTGTCTTCTCAGAGCTCGCTGTCTGTGGGAAGCGACCTCGACTTGATGGATGTGCCGAGTCCTGCGTATCCTCTACGCCGGTCCTGGGACGCCAATCAGGAGGGGGTGGGAATAGAGGTAAATGGAGCGTGTTTAGGAACGCTGCAGCAACTGGACTGGTCCCGTCGGTTAACCTGAGCCCCTCCCCCCGTGTGTCCAGGTGTTGATGTCCAGCTGCTCGCTTTGTCGTAGCTGCAACTCGCTGGTTTACGACGAGGAGATCATGGCGGGCTGGACATCGGACGACTCCAACCTGAACTCCTCCTGCCCGTTCTGCGGCTCCTCCTTTGTTCCCTTCCTGAACGCCGAGATCTGTGACCTTGGACCCGTCAGCAGGTACAGCTGGTTTAGCACGTTGCTGTGGCCTAAGGTAACCAGAGGTGTTCCTGCAGGACGGACGGCTGCTGGTGGTCAAACTCCAGAAGCATAGATCGTTTATGCCGCATTGACAGGTGTTTCCTTTCCGGAGCTGACTTTTCTTTGCCTTGTCAGTGCGGACCGCTGCAACTGGAACCTGGAGGACGAGGTGGAGAGTGCCGTGAGGCCCCCCAGTGGTCACGAGGCGTCCGTGCGACCCCAGTGTAACGGGCTGAGCGAGGACTCCAGCTCCGAGACCAGCAGCTACTCCGAGACCAGCAGGACCACCACGGTAATGCTCCGCAAAGCCGTTTCTCTCACACATCATCCTCACCGGACGTCTCACTCACAGACTCCACCCCCTCCATCAGGGTTCGTCAGTGGGCGGCGTTCCCCAGGTGACCGTGGCCTACCTGAGCCCTCTGGTTCTGAGGAAGGAGCTGGAGAGTCTGCTGGAGAACGAAGGCGAGGCGGTCCTGGCCCAGCCTCAGTTCCTGGACAACCACTCCATCATCTTCTGGAACCTGGTGTGGTACTTCCAGCGCCTCGGCCTGCCCAACAACCTGCTGCAGCTGGTCCGAGCCTCACCGCTGGTCAGCCAGTTCACACAGGTAACACAGTTAGGCGAAGTTATGGCAGCCAGGTGGGCGTGTCCAAGAGGAGAGAAAAACAAAAAGGGCAAAATGAGGTCGACTGTGGTGAATGTGGGGTCGGCTCGGTGCTGTGTGCCGGCTGGGGTTCGATGTTGAATTTGAAGCCTGCACTTTGGCATCACGTCCACCAGCAGCGTGGCTTTTTTGTCTGCATCGACAGACTGTACAGGACACCTGCTAATCAGTGACATCCCAATAAAACCTGAGCTCACGCCGCGGTGACCTCACAGCAGGCATGTTATCGGTTAGATGACGCCTGGCTGACTCTCGTCGTTTGTGTTTCCCAGTCGGAGAACTCGGCAGTGAGAGTGAGACTCCTGTGGGACACCCTGACCCCCGACACAGACCAGTGGCCCCCCCTCTACGTCCTCTGGAGGATCCACAGTGAGATGAACACACGTTTATTGTTGAGTTGTTGACTTTTTAACATTTAAGCATTTAAGCCGCCATCCTTCTTTCCTTCCAACAGGTGGCGTCCTGATGAGAAGCTACAGCTGGCGGAGGCACAACCACCCGTTCACCCTGTCCTTCCTGGAGGAGGTGCTGCGGTGGGTGGGCATGAATGAGGTGCACAAGGCCGTCACGCTCTTCCTGGACACGCTGGCCAAACAGCCGGGAACCCCCAGGATCCAGAGGTGAGCCGGCAGGCGCAGAAGTTTGTGAAACGGAGACGGGCAGCAGCGAGACGACCTGAAAAACGTTCAGCTGAGGTTTTACTTTGATGCGGTGAGATGTGAATTTTGTGTTTTCTGTCTGGCAGGAGTCTGTACAGAGAGTTCCTCTTCCTCACGCTGGCAGCCATGGGCAAAGATCACGTCGGTAAGAACACGCCACAGGCTAGCAGCTAGCATTATTATTATTAGTATGTTCTGCATTCGTGTTTGTGGGCGTTTCCTGTGAAGCTGATGTCTGTGAATAAATTACAGACATGGACCAAAGGAAGAAATGTTTAGATTTTGGAGGTCAAAGGTCGAGGCTGCCCGCCCGTCCATCCACCCAATCCACTCATCCATCCACCAATACATGCATCCACCCACCCATCACTAAATTGATGGTGCGAACTCTTGGAGTCCACCATTTAATCTCCTAACCTGTCATCAGGAGGTGGAGCCTGGTTTCAGATGATCGCCACACAATCAATTTAACTTTATTCATACAGCGCCAAATCACAACAACAGTCGCCTCAAGGCGCTTTATATTGTACAGTAGATCGTACAATAATATAAAAAGCAACAAGAGTACAATAACCTCAGTTTGATCTGAATGAAGAAGCAGAAAGTTAGCGGCCGTCCGGGCCTTTATGTCTTTAAGACACTCAGGGAGTAAGAGCCAAACCGTGAGGCCCTGCAGGGCTCGAAGATCGCTCAGGTCCATCCTCCTGTCGTGTCACTCTGCAGTATGACTGCTGAGCTCCTCACGGCACCATCAGCAGACGTGTTCATGCTGCGTGGAGACTGCTCCCAGCAGAACAGAGTAACTGGTCAAACAGTGTTAAATCAGGAAGCACACGACTTTGACGGCTGTTCCTTTACATGGGTGTGGTCTGTAGTTCAGTCACAGACTCGCAGATTTTAACCTTCGACATCTTTGAGGTCAGCTGTTCGATGGTAACTCCTCCTCCTCTCTCTCTTACAGCGGCGTTCGATAAGAAGTACAAGACGGCGTACTCTCGGCTCAGCGGTACTCTGGGTCGGGAGGAGCTGCGGAAGAAGCGAGCACAGCCTCCCAGCCCGAAGGCCATCGACTGCAGACGCAGCTTCCACCCGCCTCTCGAATGCTGAAACGGGTCCTGGTGACGTCCCCCGCGCTCGTTCATCCCTGCGAAGGGAAAACGGCGAGCCTTTGGATCCCCGCTGCCTTCACCTGCTCGTGTTCTTCACCTCTCTGCTGCCTCCAGGTGGAGGTCGGAGTGCCGCACTCCTTCCTGTCCTGTCCTTCTTTTGCCTCGTCGGTGTGAATCCAGACGCTCTACGGCTCCATCAACGATCCTGAAAGTAGATCCGGCAGCAGGAGACAAAAGGAACGCACTTCTCTCAGCAGCATTCTGAGCCGTGATTGGTGCAGCGTCGAAGGCGAGGGCTGGTTAGAAGCTCGGGCCGGGCTGCCTGATTTAAAGATGCACTGCATGGTCACGGGCGAGCCTCACAGTTTGTTTTTAAAGCGTGGTCGAGAAGGACTTTCAGACGTTTTTTATTAGTGTTTTTGAACGACTCGTTGTGCTGGGAGTCGTCCAGAAGATGGTCGGCCTGTCACAATGAAGCTGCAGTTTGAGTCTTTCCATGTGACCACAGAGGCCAAGGTTAGGACACAGGAAATGGCAAAAAACCCAAACCTCTCACATCCTCCAGTCACCGCTGGATTCCCTCTGCAGCTTTGTGGTGCTGGTGCACATCAGCGAAGCACGACTGAAGCAGGTGACCTGACACGAGCTTCCACGGAGGCGGAGTGAAAGTCTCGGAGAGCGAGTTAGCAATCTAAGTACAACAGCGGTCACCTGTAAAACCCGACCGGCGACAAAGATCACCGATCATAACGAGTAGAGTAACCTCCCCCACACACGGCTGTAATCCTCTCATCCACCGCCCGCTGCCTGACCTCCACGATGAAGCTCGAACTATTTCCTGTTAGAATCCAGATGGCAGTACAGGAAGTTCCCCTCTGTTTGGACCTGGAGACTCACCTGGAGGCCCGACGCACTCATTCGGGAAGTGCTGTGTGATGTGAAATCTGTATTATAACAAAGTGTAGATATTTATGGCTCTAATAAAGCAGAGGGTGTAATAAACAGGTTGTTTCAGCGGCAGAATGCAGAGCAGAGCTTTTTGATGGAGCTCAGCGACTCAGCGTTAAGGCTGAAGAGGAAAGAGGACGATTTAATGCACGCTGTCATGTGTTGATGCTCGGAAGCTTCGCTGGTTTCAGCTCAGAGCGTCTGGTTTGGGACAAGCGAGGTCAGAGGAAATAAACGATCCAATTTACAGACAAGTTTCCCTTGAAGGCGTCGCCTTCTCCTTACGGTCCGCCCTGCGAGCACCAGCAGCTACCCTGACCGAGGAATCCGCAGGTCCAGATGATTTGAATCCTGACTCGCTCCGTCACGTCTCTGAGGGTCTTCTAGTTGTACCTGGAGCATTTAGCCTTGCATGGGGTCTTTTATTTTGAAAGGTGGCTTGTTTCTGACTTCCTGTTCTCTGCTCTGAGTAGCTTGGTGTGGTTTCTGTCAAAAATAGCACCCCTGCTTATTTTGAGCAGCAGGAGTCAGGAGTGCCGCATCACTGTGCCCACGGCATTCTGGGTAACACACCTTACCTGATCTGAGAGCTCATTGGTTGTTCAGATAAGCAGTGGGTGGAGCCTCTGCAGATCTTTTGTTAGTTTTTTTTAAATATTAAAAAACAAAAAACTTCATATTTCCTTTTGAGGCCACGTTTGCTGCACGGCTGATGTTTTTGTTGGGTCGTGTGTGATTGTCCTGAACCAGATGCTCAGTTTGTGACCTGATGCCCGTTCACGTCTGGTCTGTCAGCTGACCCACAAAGCTAACAGTTTGCTCTAGGGCGTCTCAGCAGCAGCAGGAATCAAACCGGCGACTTCTCACTGATATTTCCAGCTTCATATTTTTAGTGTCATGGAGCAGCTTTGCATGATTCACAGTTCAGAATAATCCTCCTGTGTCAGGGCTCAGCCCCTCAGTCACCCTCTGCTTTGGCTACTGTCTCTTAAGCTGCCAGCTTTCCTCTGATTGGACAGCTTGCAGAAGCATGCGGGGGACAGATGGCTGAATAAATGTGAGTTTTTGGTTTACAGGGGGGGGCACTGTAACGTGTTATGAGACTAAAGCACGCTCACGCTGATGATTGCGTCATCAGTGAAATAGTTCCTGCTGCAGCCGAGCGCCCCGGAGCCAGGCGTGAACTTCAAGCTGTGGTTAAACTCGTTTGAGTCTGTAACCAGCCAGCTGACCGCCTGTGGTTAGAGCCGGCTCAGGCGGGCGCATTTAAACTGATATTGTGTTTGCTGTTGTAATTTATAAATGCTCGTGATTTCAGTTGTAAATGTTTTTTAAGAAAACAAATAAAAGTGAGCAGAGTTTGCAAATACATTAAATTTATGATTATTTTGGTGTGATATTTCACAGCTGGTGCGGGCTGCTGGACTTCACCGCTGTGAAACTTCCACGTTAGCATTTTAGCGAATCTCTCTTTGAACTAGAGCTCCGACGTCCGTAACCTCACAGCATCGTCACATGACGTTATTAAAAAGTCAAAAGCTCAGAGTGCAGGTGAAGCTAGCGGATGGAGCCGCCGCCTGTCAGTCAAAGAGGCCACGCCCCAAATGCCAACTTTCAGCCTTAATCCGGTTGTTCAGTGATGACGCGACGAATCCTACTTCCGGGTCTAAAGTAGTCTGCGTTTAATATGGCTTTTGTGTTGTTAACATGTTTAATGTTTTGTATTTTCTTCTATTTGATCTCAAAAAGCTCCTAAAACAGTCAGTGATCCCTGTTGACCTCCCTCGGCTTTTATTACCACTAATCATTTATTTAAGCTCAGTTTTTAAAACCTTAGGATGTAACTACAGCCCAGCCCATGCAGCAGTATATGAATGACTAACCTCGTATTGTGGATGGATTATCTCAGTTGTTCTCCTGGCTGAAGTTTGGTCCTTTTACAGCATCCTGCCATGCGATTACATTTGTTCCTGACCACCGAGAACACTCACGTTAACTTTTATCGAGTGGAAAAAAAGTTAGCTTGTTTATATTATGCTAACATAGCTGTGTCGCTAGCGGTCACGTAGCACATCATTATATAGCAGCTAGCCCAACTTCAGTAACCCTACAAACGTCACTGCTGTTTAGTTTTCTGTCTTCATTTATGCTGGAAGTGATAACAGAGCTGTACGTTTGAATTTGTTTCCAAAACCCCGCAGTCAGGACATGCTATATTGTATTTAGATAGAAGCTAGCGAGCTAACTCCCTGCTAACTTCTAACTCCGTTAAATGTCAAAAATTCCGTTTTCATGGATGCCTGGATGTTAAACTCAATTGTTACACCTGGTAGAGCAGAACGCTGATCATTTTATTAAAGATGAAAGACTTTAGACAGTTTTTCAACTCTCAGTAATGCCATAGTGATCGTTTGATATATGGACCTGCAGCAGAGTTTAGACCCAGACACTGCTAGTGACGTCAGACTGAACAACCGGATACAATTTAAGAATAGAACAGAATATAATTTATTTTATTTTTATTGTCATTTTGCTCCAAGCCAACTGTGCAGGAATAAATAACACACAGGAGAGAAAATAAAGGCACACAATGGAGGGCAAGGGGCAAATTAATGCAGTTCATTTAATCCGCAACGGAACTCGCACAGTATTCCCGACAAAATAAAAGCATAGTTGGGTTTTGAAATTTCCAGTAAAGGACAAAACTTTTCAAACAAAGATAAATGTGTTAAAATTGCGTTACATGATATCCAGATATCCACAAAAAAACGTCCAGTGTATGCTCGCTCCCTGTTCATTTCCCCTGACATGGTGCTGATATAACGGTTTCATTTCAAACACTAGGATTTGTAGGCTTTATTTTGAAAGGTATGACCGGATGTGTATGCGTGTGATTTTCTCGGACGTACGGCGCTCGTGCTTTCTCAGCATCGCAGTATGAGCAGGTAAATCTTTGTGGTTGAACCCCCAGCGCTGAGTCCAGTATGAGGCCCGCGGGGCTGACGGGATCCGGCCGGGAGGAGCACTGAGGAGCCGAGAGGCCTGCTGGGAGGCCCGGAGCGCCGCAGGAGTCAGGTGCGTTACATCCAGGTTAATAACCCGCGCGCCGTTTGCGGGTTCCATAATAAAAACCTGCAAACGGCGCGAGGACTGTGTAATCGGTGAAACGTGCGAACACTGAGACGTCTGCTTTTGTCTTGGAGCTGTAAATGTTAAAAACAGCGACCTGCGACGGCAGGTGTTGGATTCTCATCGTAATCTGCGCTGTTAGCCTTCATCATGCAGAACTACATTTAAAAATCTGCAAAATTAAAGATTTTTATTCAGCAGAACAAAAAAATCAGATGACTAACGTAAATTCAGTTTTCTTTCACTACGTGCTGCGATTCGGCTCGTTTATAAGTGGTGGTGCTTTTTCCCTGCCTCGTCCTGTTTATCAGGTTTCCCTCAAACGGCCTCACGGAGTTTGATTTTTTAGCGCAAGGTTTCGGGTTTACTGGCCTAAACCTTTGCCGAATTAAAGGATGACTAATTTGGGCCCTTCAATTTTTATGAATGAAGCTTAATCTTTTGTGAATATTTACTTATAAATAATGAAATATAAACTAGTCATTTTCTGAATGGTACCCTGAGGAGCGTGGAACAGCCAGAGCGATGCCTGGAATGGATTTTTGCGCTTTTAGCTACTGATAAACAAGCACGTGTTTGCTTCATGGGGAGATTTTTTTTAATATCAAATTGGGTTTTTTGGCCTCGCGGGGCCGAAGCTTTGTTTTCAGTGACAGCGTGGCTGCTTCGTGCTGCTGGGCGGGGCTCCAGGTGGCGCTGTCCACCGTGACGGTGCTGAAACCGTGCAGGGAGGACCACGTCGCTGCTGTCAGGTGTGTGAGGAGCAGCGATGATTTTTTAACCTTCTGTGATCGATCGTTTCAGGCTGACGGACCAACCATGTGGGAAAACATGCTTCTGCTACTGATCCACGCGGTGGAAGGTAAAACCATTCAGAAATGTGGACGTGTCAAAAATGTCAGCATGGATTAAAACGTGTCATACCCAGGACTGTTTAACCAGTATTGGGAAGGTTACTTTTAACATGTATTCCACTACAGATTACAGATTACATGCCCCAAAATGTATTCTGTAACGTATTCCGTTACGTTACTCAATGACAGTAACGTATTCTGAATACTTTGGATTACTTAATATCTTATCATGCTTTTTACAACTACATGAATGTCCTACTGCCCTTTGCAGTATAAAGCTCAGACGTCTGCAGGCTGCGGGTGTCTCTGCAGCGAGCGGACACCCGCAGTTCATCAGGAAAAATGTAAAGCTGTCTCTCTTCGCATGCATCTTATTAAACCCGTTTCTCTTGCAGCTGCAGTGGCATCTCAGTGCTGGCAGGGGGCGACCTTCTCCGAGGCCGTGGTGTCTCCCGTGGTCGAGAGCAGCGGTATTCTGCGGGTGCCCAGCGTGTCGTCCCTGCCGCAGTGCGTGGCGGCGTGCTGCGACCTGCCCGGCTACGACTTGGCGTGGCTGTTCGAGGGCCGCTGCTACGTGCTGAGCTGCCAGCAGAGGGAGAACTGCCAGCCCCGGCAGACGCCTGGCGCCGACTCGTTCCTCGCCTTCCTGCGACGCCCGTCCCCGCAGACACTGGTGCTTCAGTCCTTGGTGAGGGGGGAGCCCTACGGCGGGCGCTGGAGGCCCCTCTCACGCTCGTCTGAGGCGCCCGGCGACTTGGAGGCCCTGAAAGATCTCTCCCTGTTCGACACGCCACATCGAGGCTTCCCAGACCCCGGGATGCTGGATGTCGAGTACTCAGAGGACAGCCAGGAGGAGAGGGGTGGAGCCAGCCCAGAACAGGAGACCAATCAGCCACCTTTGAAAGGGGGGGGCAGCTTCAATCAATCAGAGGCTGAGGATGGTCCAGAGAGGAGGCCGACAGAGAGCAGCGCGGCCCCGGGCGTGCGCCAGGGAGAGGAGGGTGGGGCCAAGAGACCGACGGAGGTGGCGCCACAGGAATCAGTGAGTTCAGAGCGTGAGCTCATATGATAACTGTCTCCATGGAGACCAGTCTGCAGCCTGTCATTGTTCTCCCTACAGACGCAGAGCAGCTCCACCTCTCCACCCCTGACACCCGAGGCCAGCTCAGAGCCAGCCCACACCTCCAGCAGCCCCACAGCAAACCCAGGTAAGCACCTCCGTCAGGTCAGGTCAGGTCAGGTCAGGTCAGCACACCTCCGTCAGGTCGCAGGTTCACTCCAGTTTATTGTTTTAAAGATAAACTTTAGCAAACGTGTCTGAAGAGCCTCACAGGTCCTGTCCCTCTGACCAGTGGAGCAGTAACTTGTCCTCCACATGCAGCTCCACCCCTGCTGGTGTCTCTTGGAAACCCCGTAGAGGCGACCACAGTGAAACCCGCCACTCCAGCCGCCACTCCAGCTGCTCCTGAACCTACCACGTCAGGTGAGTTTATGACTAAAAAAATGTTTGTTTAGATCAACATTTGATCTTTTTTAATATTTTTATTTAGTCTTTTTTAAGGAAAAACAGGTTATTGAGTTCATGTCAGGCAGTGGAGTCGCCCCCTGCTGGTCACTGTAGATGGTTCATGTTAAACCAGAGACTGTCACGTGTAGGAGTGTAGTTACTGCCCAGGAGAAACTTTGTGGTGGTTGGAGGTGACTCATTTTAGTAAGTGGGTGGTGTTCACCTGAGACAGTGTGAAGGTCAAAGTTCAGTTTAAAGACAAACAGGTGACCTCAGAGAGACCAGGTGAGGAAGCAGGTAAATGAAAGGAAGAATTTAACCTTCATTTCTCGCACAGACGCTGTGAAGATGCTTCAGTCTGCAGCCGGAACTCCACCTTCCACCACCCACCTGACTGTGACCTCTGACCTTACTACCCCGACCTTGTCAGCAGCCAGCTTTAACCCTACGACTGCGACTGAGTCAGCAGGTAAACTCGACGGGTTTAATGCTTTCTGTGGCTTCACACCGACTCTTTAAACCTCCTCTCGCTTTTCCAGCTTCAGCGTCACAGGTTGGAGGGTCAAACCGCGGTCCGGTGGCCGTCGTGGGCCCCGACAGGAGCCTGTCTCTCCCGGTGAGCAGCTTGCTGCTCAACGGCAGCGGCAGCAGTGACGACAGCGGCATCGTCAGCTACCGCTGGGAGGCGGTCAGGTAAGTCTGGAGCCTTTTTTCATGTTCCTGTGACTGAAAGATCAAATTTGTTCAGTCGGGTTTCGTGTTTTCCAGCGGGCCTCCCGGGCTGAAGCTGGACGACGCAGATCAGCCCGTCGCCACAGCCTCGGGGGTTCGGGCGGGGCGCTACACCTTCAGACTGACCGTATCTGACCAGGAGGGGGCGACAGACAGCGCCTCGCTGACCGTCAAAGTCCCAGAAGGTGAGCGACTCGGTGTTATTTGTGGAAGGCGGAGCTCTTCCTGTCAGACTCGTTTAAATCACAAACACGCTAATCTAAGGTCGTCTGCTTCCTCCAAACTCCAGCCGGTAGTTTTCTTCCGGTCGCCCACGCCAGCGGCAGCCACTCGCTCACTCTGCCCAACAACTCTCTGGTTCTCAGAGGTTCGGTGACCAACGCCGATCAGACCGCGGTGCACTTCCTGTGGACCCGGGACAGCCAGAGTCCTGCTGCCGGGGTGAGTTCCGACCGGCGCTGTGACGCTTCAAATCAAACTTTATTAACGAACGCAGGTGACCCGCGGGAAACTAAACTTCAGTTTAAATCAGTGGCGGCTCATCGACCTCACACTGTGTGTGTGTGTGTGACGGAGTGACCTTTGACCTTTGCTGGTTCCAGGACGTACTGTACGGCTCGGATACTCAGCCCTCGCTCTACCTCGCCAACCTGGTCGAAGGCACCTACCTGTTCCAGCTGAAGGTGACCAACGCGCAGGGGCGCTCCGGCTCCGCCACGGCCACTGTGGAGGTGCGACCAGGTGAGGCTGGAAGCTCGCCGTTCGTCCCGTTTTGTGTTACGCAGGCATGCGCCGACATAGATGTGTTGTCCCACGTGTCTGCAGAGCCCGGCGGCGGCGAGCAGGTGGAGCTGGAGATGCTGGTGTCGGTGTCTCAGGTGAGCGTGGCTCAGAGAGACACGGTGGTCCGACAGCTCGCCGCTCTGATCCACGTCCTTGACAGCGACCTCCACGTGCGAGCGCTGCAGGGACACTCCCACATCAGGTACCTGCACACACCGCGGACTTGCCCCTCCACGTGCCGGCTCGCCATAACCTGTGATGTTTTCTCTGCTTGCAGCACCGTGTTGCGGTTCTCCGTGCACGGCACCTCGGGGCCCCTCTCTGCCTCCCGATTGGTCGGCGTGCTGCGCAGCCAGCTGCTCTTCGAGAAAAGCGACTACCTGTTGTTCAGAGTCCTGAGGGTGGACACCGTCTGTGAGTCCAGCCGGGGCACGGCTCACCTGTGACATCTCAGAAAGGGGCGGGGCATTTGTCTGTGTTTAACGCGCTCGTTTTTCCCTCAGTGTGTCTGCTCAGCTGTTCGGGGCGTGGTCAGTGCGATCCAATCACCAAGCAGTGTGCCTGCGACCCCTTCTGGACCGAGAACCTGATTCGTCGTTACCTTGGCGATGGAGAGAGCAACTGCGGTAAAGTATGATTTGTAGTCTTCGGTCACGGCAGCGGGTCATTCCTCACGTGACGGCGAGAAACGACAGAAAACTTCATTTACATTACAAACTCGTTCACAACGAATCCTTCAGTCGTTTCTGTTTAAACAACTTTCACACAAACTTGTGACGTTTGTCCCTCGACTGCTTCGTTCGTCTGCAGCAGCAAGTTGAACAGGATGTGAAACAAAGTTCAGTCTCAAAGTCCAGAAACTTGTGAACGGAGATGAAACATCATGTAGTGAGTTTCATACTTTTCTGTCTTACTGGCTGCAGTCAGCCCGTTTCTGACTGCAGAGCTGGGGCGGGGCCTGTGAGCAGCGTCCCCAATCACGCCTCGCTGGCTTAAGACAGAAAGAACTGGGTCCTGTTGTTGTAGCCGAAACGCTGCAGCTGCGCGTGTAAGGCGACAGCCGCACACGGTGCTGCAACCCGGGACTGGGGCGTGACAGACCCGCCCACATGTTCGCACTTTTCACGACACTTCTTTATTGCGGCTGTCGACTTACACGCGCAGCTGCAGCTTTGCAGCAGATGTGCATATTATTAATGTAACTGCAGCGAATTTCTTTGTTCCGCTGTGAAAGCGATGCTGATGTTAAACATGAGCGCCGCGGGACTTTTCTGCCTGGTAACTGTGCGTGTTAGTGTCGTCACTGATCCATCATCACCTTTATTTATAAAACCCTTTAAAACAACCCCAGCTGAGTGCTGTACATTGGAACTATAGAATAAAATTAGATATCAATAAAAGCCAAATAAAAGAAAGTAAACGAGGCCGACAGCAGCAGAGACTAATGCAGGAACCAGATTTGATGGTAAGCTGGTCTCCGAGTGCACGGAGGGAGAAAGAGCTCTTTATTCAAACTGGCCTCCAAACGAGCAGTGAAGCCTGTGCACACACCTGTAAATGTACCTGTACGCATCACACAGCACACATTCAGGTGAAGCTCCGCACGAGCCGCTGACCTGTCGGCTGTGCTCCTCTGACAGAGTGGAGGGTCCTGTACGTCATCCTGACCAGCTTCGTGCTTGTCGTCCTCATCCTGTCACTCGGCTGGACGTTCATCTGCTGCTGTAAGAGGTGAGGACGCCGCTGCAGGTGATAGACTGATCCCAGGTGTGCTTCCGTGCGTGAACTGGTCTCTGCTGCTTTCAGGAGACGACAGACCAAAGCGAGGAAGAAAACCAAATACACCATCTTGGACAACATGGACGAGCAGGAGAGGGTGGAGCTCCGCCCCAAATTCAGTGAGTCACATTGCCATAGTCCGCCTGCGGAGGCTGTCGGGGTCGGTCTGCGGCGGCGTTCTCGTTGGTTCATGAAGTCGTTTCACTGCGGCTCAGTTAGTCGTCACCTTGGAGGCGGTCCTGCGGGGTCGCTGATTCACTCTGCAGCTATCACGTGACCAGGGTGTGGTTCATCGCTCTTGTCCTTTCCCAGGTGATCCATGCGTTCTCCTAAAGGACTCCCACCTTGGGTCATGTGACTGAGCTCAGCTCAGCGACCTTCGGGACCTCAGGTAAGAGCAGAGTCGTCTTCATGAACCAAAGCGAAGCCGCTTCCTTCTTTTAAAGCACCTGACTGTTCCCACGTTCCTGGGAATGTCCCGCTGTTCTTTAGAGCAGACGTTTCCCCGGAGCGGCGGGAGGTCGTCCTCCATCTTTATTCAATGACTGAGACTTAAACCATGACCCCCGCTGACCTTTCCCCTGTGCAGGTATCAAACACCGCAGCACGGAGCACAACTCCAGCCTCATGATGTCCGAGTCGGAGCTGGACAGCGACCAGGACACCATCTTCAGCCGCGACCGGCCGGTCCGCAGCAGGAACCGCATCAGCACCATGGCTGCCCGCAACGGCGACGCCTTCGGATGACGGGGCGGCTGACCTCTCGCAGATGCAGAATGGTGCATTCTGGGACGTGTATGAGGGACCACATTACCCAGTTTTCAAGAGAATGCTAACATGTCCCATTTCAAAGGACGCAAGGAACTCGAGACCTGGAGGACGGACGCGCGTCTGCTCGGACATAAGAGGAAGAGCAAGAGGGCGGGACACATCAGGCATCGCACCACCGCCACGTGCCCGATTCACAGCTGTGAGCTCGTTAGCTAACAGAGCGCTCACCAGGAAACACGGCAGAGTCAGCTGACGACGGCGTCCGATCACACGGTCGTGGTTCGTTTGAGCCCGGGTCACAGACGCCGTCCGCCGGGTTAAACTTCATCAACGTTTGTTGGCTAACGAGAAGCAGCGTGTGAATCAGAGACGAAGGATGTGAGCCGACACCTCCGACATAAAAACACCAACACAGAAGTAACACAAACTCGTCTTTAATGTGGTCAGAATACAAAACGCACACATGAACTTTGACCCCATCAGCTAAAGTCACAGACAAACATCCAGGTATTAAACTGCTACGAGAGCGTTTCACACGTAGACGAGCCGAGTCGACAGGTTTGCACCCGTTCGTGTTTTCATGGCTCGATGCGGCGCCGGCTGTCGCTCTGTCGGCTTCGTTTCCAAAGGCGCGTCGCTCATCACGCACAATTTCTTTAGGAATGAATCAAGTTTCACGATTCAGGAGGATTCATGCGAGTTGGAAGCTTTATGGACACTCGCTGCGCCACGGGTGAAGCAGAAAATAATTTTTAAAAACAAGTTTCATCACAATGTGGCGGTTTGTTAGCCCCTCCCCTTCAGTTTACAATCCCTTAACACTGATAGCCAATCACAGCAGACAGGGCAGATAAACGGACTGAGTAGCGCCTCCTACTGGTGTGAGTTTGGGCAGTTCAACCAGTCTGAGACGGGTTCAGATAAGTTTAAGCTTCGTGCTGGTGCCGAGTGTGTGAGCGTAGAAGCGACAGCTGATTCAAAATGTGATTTACAAAGTCCGATGTTGGACGTTTTTGATCCTGCATGAATTCAAACTTTATTGAAGGAGTTATCACATGTTAATAAAAGAATCCGGCCACCTCCACCGAGTCACAGCTTTTGTACCGCCTCCTCTTCCTCCTCACGGTTTGAGGCCTCCAAAGCACATGTACTTCACTTCCAGGTACTCGTCGACGCCGTACTTGGAGCCCTCGCGGCCCATGCCGGATTCCTTCACCCCACCAAACGTGGCTTCTGGCGTGGACAGCAGCCCCTCATTGACGCCGACCATCCCCACCTCCAACGCCTCCGCCACCCGCCAGATCTGACTCACATCCTGTGAGTAAAAGTAACCTGAGAACAAAGGAGGAGGTTAGAACTATGAGGCGCCGCCACGTGAACCTTTCTTCTACTGGGTCAGACGTTAAAGTCTAATTTACAGCTCTGAGTCCTGCTCTCGGAAACCGACACGTCTGCGACGACGCATGAACAGCCCGCGATCTGCAGTCTAGGAACCAATCGGCTGCATGCACGCAGGTGGACTCACCTGCCAGCCCGACGCTGGTCGCGTTAGCAATAGCCAGAGCCTCCTCCTCCGTGTTAAACCTGCAGATCAGACACAGGCGAGCTCAGACGGCTTCACGATGAACAAGAATCTGCGTCTAGCCAGGATTAAACCCGCAGATCAACAAATCCCGTCTCGATCATCTGTCTGGACTCACCTGATGACGGGCACGAGCGGCCCGAAGGTTTCCTCCTTCGTGCACAGCATGTCGGCGGTGACGTCGGCCAGCAGAGTCGGCTCCATGAAGGAGCCATCGAGGCGCTTCCCGCCTTTTACCACCTTCGCCCCGCGGGACACGGCGTCCGAAATCTGATGTAGCACCTGGGAGGCAGAGACGGCGTTCAGCGGCGTGCTGGTGCGGTCTTTAAACAAACTTCAGTCATTTATCGTCGGCAGTAATGTGGTGTCATGTAATTAATATATCCTTAGTATCCTTATTTTATTGCTTTATGTATTTTAATAATGAAGGTTTGTAGACTCACAAACTAAGCACTCAGCCAGGCTGAAAACAGGAAGTGTAGAGCTGTACAGCATGTTAATAAATACAGGAAGCCAGACAGAAAAGAGGAAGTTTGCCATATAACAATGTTTGTATTGAAACTGTGACGTGTAAAGTACCAAAATAACACCAATATGAGGCACAGGTTATGATTCTAATGTTAGAGATGCTGCAACTGGCGTCTGGGCTGTGCAGGCGTCTCTTCAGAAGATGATTGAATAAAAGAAATAAATGTTCTAACGCTGAGTCGGTTTTCTCTGCTCTGTCACGGGGACGAAACAATCCGGGTTAATAGTGGAAACGGCGTTTACCTTCTCTGCGGCGCGGGTGTTGATGAGCGGCCCCTGCGTGGTGTTGGGCTCCGAGCCGTGACCCAGACGCAGCTCGGCATCCATAGCTCGCCCCAACTTTTCCACGAAGCGGTCGTAGACGGCGCTCTGGACCAGAAACCGGTTCGAGCACACGCACGTCTGCAGGAAGAAGAAGCGTTAGTGTGCACAATGGTGGCGTTCACCTGTGGAACAGGTCAGCAGGAGACACCCTCACCTGGCCTGAGTTCCTGAACTTGGATGCCATGGCTCCGCCCACCGCTTTGTCAAGGTCTGCGCTGTCAAACACAATGAAGGGGGCGTGGCCACCCAGTTCCATGGATACCTTCTTCACGGTGTCAGCGGCCATTTTCAGCAACACCTGAAACCGAAGTTTTATTTAAAGAAGAGTTTCTGCTTTTTATGTGGATCTGCAGGCGGCGCTGCGGGCGGCGCTGCACTCTGACCTTCCCGGTCGCCGTGGATCCAGTGAAGGAGATTTTAGCCACCAGAGGGTCTGTGCAGAGGACCTGCCCGACCGAGGGCGTCGACTCTCTGGAGCATGGAACCACATTGACCACCCCTGCCGGGATCCCCGCCTGCTCCGCCAGCTGAGGGGGAAAAAAAAACACGCCAAAACACAGGAAGTGACTCAACAATGTGTGTCCCACGAAGAAACAAAGTGCCGACCCCTATCCAGATGTTTGACGTACTCACCTCTGCCAGAGCGAGAGCCGAAAGTGGCGTGTCCTCAGCTGGTTTAACCACCACCGTGCAGCCGGCAGCCAGCGCGGCGCCGACCTTCCTGGTGATCATGGCGCTGGGGAAGTTCCACTGGAAACAACCAAAAGCAAATTCTTTGCGGGACGTCATGTGATGGATTCATTAGGGGTGGGTTTTGATTATTGATTAAAATCGATTCTAGCTTGGATAACGTGATATCAATTCATTAACGAGCTGCTCACCGGTGTGATGATGGAGGCCACGCCCACCGGCTGCTTCAGGAGGAGGAGCTTTCTGTCTTTGGCTGGAGATGGCACAATGTCACCGTAGACTCGCCGCGCCTCCTCAGAAAACCACTCGAGGAAGGAGGCGGAGTACGAGATCTCCCCGAGAGACTCGCACATCGGTTTACCCTGCAACACACGCACGCAGACGCAGAGACACGCAGACGCAGAGACACGCAGACGCAGAGACACGCAGACGCAGAGACACACGCAGCAGGATAAAGATGAGTGTTTGTTACAATAAACACTTTTACAAAAACTTCTTGAGGTTTTCTTATTTCGTCAAACAAACATTTTAAAGTAGTATTTATTTGAAAAGTACTACAGTACAAGTACTCACTCGTTGCTGACATGTACTGCATGTTCAGGTGTCCTACAGGTGAGTTCATGTGTCATACTCACACATTCAAACGTGATCAGCTGGGCGAGCTCATCTTTGTGCAGCGTCATCAGCTCAAACCATTTCCTTAGCAGGACGCTCCTCTCCTGCAGGACGACCAATCAGAGCAGAGCACGGGTCACCTGCACGCCTTCATCGTCACATTTAACCGTTCGCCCCTGTCCCCCGCCAACATGCTTCACATTGATGGAGACTCGGAGAGAGAACTTTAGTTTCATCAACAATACACAAACAATTCTCTCATTTACAAAAAATCTATATAAACTTGAGTGAAGGACCAGAGTGAGGAAACATCCCGTCCTGAGTTTGCTCCTGTAGATTTCCGTCCCTGCTCGTTGGTTCATCCTTCAGCGAGTCACCTCCTGTGTTGGTGACTGTATGGAGGTGGAGCTCAGTCACCCTGCTGACCTCTAACAAAGCCGGACTTTGTGTCTGAGGCTGCGAGCGTTTAAACATTTAACTTAGCTCAGCGGCATCCACACACTGACTGCTGACGCCTCACAGCAGATAACCAGAGATGGGCAGTAACACGTTACTGTAATCCGATTACTTTTTTCAAGTAACGAGTAAAGTAAGGGATTACTATTGCAAAAACGGTAATTAGATTACCGTTACTTTCCCGTAGGAACGCTGCGTTACTGCGTTACTAAAACCGTGATTTTTTGCGAGTGTCTCATGACAGTGACGTAAGCGAGTGCGACGTTCGTGACAACAGCTGTGTGCAGATCAACAGTGGATCATATATCGAGTGCAGAGAGAGTATGAGCGTGCAGCGTTTAAAGCGTGGAAGTACTGACCTTACTTTGAGTTTGATTCCATAAAAAGTGACAAAAACATTAGCGTCCATCGTGCGTGGGAAGAAAACTTCTTTTTACAGCGAAAAAAACCCCTAAACTTCCAACAAGCACCGAGTAGCTACGACGTAATGGGAAACTCACAGAGAAACTCGCGGATTCTTCCACTGACCGCAGCACACCTGCACCAGGGTAAACCTCCGCCTGCCCCACTCCTGCTTTACAGGTGAAAATAGAGCAACAGGACCGCTTTGACTTTATTTATTTTCTGCTGTGTTTTACTTGCATCTATTTGAAAGACTGAGTGTAAACACAAAAAATATTTTATTTTATGTGCTGGAATGTGCAACACCAGTAGGGTAAAGTGTCTTGCTCAAGAACACAATGACCAGGACAGGGAGCCCGGGGGATCAAACCGGCAACCTTCCAGTTACAGATGTGCTTCCCACCCCCTGAGCCACAGTCGCCCCAAGTAACTAACTAAGTAATGAATTACTTTTGAAAATAAGTAATCAGTAAAGTAACGGGATTACTTTTTGGAGGAAGTAATCAGTAATTAGTTACTGATTACTTTTTTCAAGTAACTTGACCAACACTGGCAGATACCTGCATTAAACACCTGCTGTCCACCAAACTCCGTTCAAATACGGCGTAATTGTGCTGTCAGCGGGGAAACCGCGTCTCCTTACTGCAGCTTTGTTTTGTGACTGTTTAAGGGGCGGTGCTCATCTCGGCTCACGTGTCTGTCTCCTGTCTGCGAGTCATTCTTCACCTTTGATTTGTGCGCATCCGCTCCGAGTGGCGCGGCAGCAGGAAGACACTTGTTAAAGTTTGGGTTTAGTCTAAAAACGTTTTTCTGTGAATTATGAGTTAACCGAATAAACATTTCCAAACATTTAACGGTTACGAAAGCTGTTTGACGCCATACTCAGTCAATACTTATAATTTAAGGTAAATTTAGTTTTTTAGTGGAGTAGGGAGGGCGGAGAAGACCATGAAAGAAAGTTTTGGATTTGTGTGAAAATCCGTAAATCAGGTGGTTTCTGTGTTAGCCGTATTAAAGTCTGACGTGTGTGTATAACATCTTTGAGATAAACTCCGTCAGTCAATGTCAATCATTTGCGTAAGAGTTCCAGGCTTTGAGTTGACTACGGAGGGCAGAAAGTCCAATTTAAACAGTGAAACCTGCACATATCGTAGTATCCGGTGAATTTTATGACATCCGAATAAATGTCTGGCTTCTGTCAGTCGGGAAGATGCCAGCGTTGGGGTGTTTCGTTTAATTTTCAGGGCGGAAATGGGACATTAATTTTAAATAGTCGGTTTTTAAAGTGGAGTTCTGTGAGAGCGCAGCCTACCTTGGCCGTGTACTGCTTCCAGGAGTGAAACGCTTTGTACGCAGCGTCCACCGCCTGCTTGGCCTCCGCGGGGCCGCAGTCCGACACCCGGGCTATCTCCTGCCCGGTGGCCGGATCTAGGACGGGGAACACCGAGGCAGCGGAGATCCAGCGGCCGTCCACGTAGCCCTGCGTCCGGAGGAGCGGAGCGGAGACATCCAGGCTGTAGCTTCTGTGCATGGCGGCGGGCAGGCCGGGGAGGAGCTGCCGGAGGAAGCAGCGGGTCTTCAGCACGCAGACAGCAGCGGACATACCGGGGGGTGTGCAGCCGGGGAGCCGGACTCTATGCTGGATGTTTGATCCGTTCGTTCGCGCAGGTCTGCAGCTGGAGCCTCTCGCGGGTTTCCGTCGGTTTCAACCGGTGCGACAGTCACGTGACTCCGTTCAAACGCAGTGAGCCTTCCGCCCGGAGCCAGTGTTGCCAACTTAGCGACATTGTCGCTGTATTTAGCGAGTCTTCAGGCCCCTTAGCGACTTTTTTTCTAAAAAGCGACTAGCGACAAATCTGGCGACTTTTTCTGGTGTTATTGGAGACTTATTTATGACGACTTTTTGACGTGAAAGAGCGTGTTTCAAATTCAAAATTCAAATTCAAATTTTTATTTGTCACGTACACAGTCATACACAGTACGATATGTAGTGAAATGCTTGGACAACTGCTCGTGACCTAAAGAAAACAAAAAAGGAAAAGGCTATGAATAAGAAAGGAAATAAATATGAAAAATTAAAAAGGGTAAATTTAACTAGGAAGGAATAAAATATAAATTAAGGTTAAAAATGAAATAACTGTACAACACAAATTAGAATGAAGGGTAAATTTAACTGGGAAGAATAAGATAAAGATAAATATATAGATTAAAGTTGAAAATAAAATAACTGTACAACAAAATACACAATATAGAACTATATAAGAATGTATGAAGAAATCTAAATATAAATAAATATATACACAATAACAGCATTGCTCTTACTCTCACCAAGCAGCGGTGCTGCCGTGGGCACCTCACCCGTGCCAAAGCGCTCACGGGCGGAGGACAGTCCTCCCCCCGCTGCTACCAGGGCAGGAGACGTTCACACCTGTGCGTCCAAACGGCAAATGAATCGCGCATGAGTGAAGCCGCTGCTCCGCACTGACTGTAACGCAGTCAGTTCTTTTACTGTTATGCTGTTTTGGGGATCACAAGGTTTAAAAGTACTTATAAATACACACACAGTAACTCTACCAGAGCGCCTATCTCGGGTCACTTTTGCCGGTCCAGGCAAAAGTGGAGCAGTGGCATAAAGGAGCAGGGTTGGAATTGTGACATTAAAAAAACAATAATTGCTAAAAGAAATTTAATTCGTAGTTCTAAATAAACTCTAAATGCATTTAGGACGTTTTTTACTCACTTTGTCTCTTCCACGATGTTGTTTCTCTCTCCAACAGCGTAGGTTACAATTACATTAGCATGACCAATTATGCAAATTAGGCGATGACGTCATTTGGCGACTTTTAGGACAGCCAATAGCGATTTTCCTTACTGAGGAGTTGGCAACACTGGCCGGAGCTCCCTGTCTCTGCCGGGGACAAGTTTGTTTTTGGAGGCGGTAGAAACACACATACCCACACCAGTACCATCATCACCATCATCATCGTCGTTGTCGTAACATGATCAGAGGAACAGAATAAAGGTGAAAAAGAGTGAAGCTCAGTGATGGTTACCAGCAGGTCTGAGGTTATGCTGATGATATTCTCTCTTCAGCCTCCATCAGCATCTCCCACAGTGGTCTATGAAGCTGAGCCAAGGCCTAGTGCAGCTGGCACAGTCTGAGAGAGGAGTCTCATCCACACTCCGAACCCACGGTGAAGAAGGTGTGCAGGTGTGTCAGGGACCTTTCTGTAGGAGGACAGGATGGTCTCCTCCCAGTCCAGATACACCTGCGCCCTGCAGCATCCCGATGTAGGAACTGGGATGCTGATGCTTTTGATCATGTGATGTTGTAGGTCCCGGCCCTTTCTTTCCTCCCCCCTCCGCCTCCCAGTAACAGCAGCCTGCTGTCACCCAGTCGGGGTATGACTGCCCCTCCCTCAGCGGCTCGGGCCCTAACCCAACACGTTTAAGCTGCCAGACACAGGTACTGGAACCCTCCAGTGTGATCATGTCTGTGGGTTCAGTGGTGGGATCATCACCATGACAACCTTAGTCCAGATACACAAACATTGCAGGTTTGTTTAGCATTAGCATCACCACTAAACCAACATGACTTGCTTAAATTTGCCTGACAGCAAACCTAGATTGATATTAGGTATGTTATAAAGATAACACTTCCCATTGGTTCCTGAAAAGTGTTTGATATAAACAAAGGTCCCGCCCCCCACATTGCAAAGGTATGACATCATAACAATGCGATTGATCCCTTGCATGGTTATGGTGATGTAGGAACAACACAAGCACTCTGGGCTCAGTGTTGCACCTTCTTACCGCTCAGTGCACACTGCAGCATCTGCAGCCACCTCATCCAGATTCATCAGAAACCATCACATCATTTTTCTTCTTACAGCTGAGACAGTGTCTGACACGTAGCGTGCGATTCTTAAAATCCATGTAACACCCTGATACAGGGCCGTGCAGAGAGGTTTAAAGGGGCGGGTGCTCAAAGTTAAAAAGGGGCACGTTGAACCAGGCTGAATAACAACAACACACATTCATCAAAAATCTAATATGGGAAGGGCAGGGCTGTGTTGAACTGAGACTGTAGACATTAAAAAGTCCACAGGAGAGATGGTAGCTGATTAAACAAGTGTCATGAGATAATAACAAAATGCAAAGATTGGTGACAGCGCTTGGAACCATAAGGACACAAAAAACTGTGAGAAATAATTTAGGCTCTGCCTGTGAATCACTCTTTGCTTCTCTTCTTCCTTCCATCCCATCATTTCATATATCACTCTCCACTTGCTGTCTATCTGAGAACAAGGCACAACTTGCTATTGCAATAAACTATAATCTAATTATCCACACCTAACAACTCTTGCACTTAATCTAAAATAAAATGATGACAGAAAAATGTTATAGCCCTGCCTTTAGTAGCCTCACACAGCTCCTGCTGTTTCCTCCTCATGTCCTTACCAGCCATGTCTGGACAATGTTATATCATGAGTAATAATTAAAAAAAATCCATATACATAAAACACACACACGCACACACACACAGTGACATTTTAGACCTTCTTCAGAATACTGTATATACTATACTATGGGCATCATGGTGCTGATCCAGAATCCTTACATTATTATTTATTACTAGAGCTACAATAATAAAGCAAAGAGGAGGGGGAAGTAATAAATATGAAATAATGTATTTATGATGATTCCATTTGTTTCACTATCCACTCTGTGCAGGGCAAAGCTTATTACATCTTTAAACTGTAGAGATACAATAATATTACTGCTGTAACATCCACATTTTGTCTTATTTAAAATATAAATCTAACATAATCTGCTTCTTAATGTATGTTCTTTAAAATACAGCGTGTGTTTTTTAATATATTATAATTATAATAATTATTATGTGGACATGCATATTAGATCGTTTTTTAGTGAAATATAATCCCTCCAGAAAGGCAGGAAAAGCCCGAAAACTTACTTTAAAACTAAATATGTTCCCTAAAACGGTGACAGAGCTACAGACCCATGACAGCCTTACACAGGTAGCCAGCAGCTGTGACCAGCACTACCTGTGCAGTTAATAAAAGGACAGGTAATGTTTGTCGCGCTGTTGCACACACAGCACGCTCATTTGTTTCAGTTTCAGTTTCTCCTGCAGCTCCGGACCGCTAAAAATGCGCGTGCTCTTTGTGAGCTCGTTCCCGGCTCGTAACCAGCGCGTTCTGCCGTCGAGGGCGATCATTGGTTAAATGTGGTCATGTGACTGATGCAAGCCAGATCCTTTTATTTAGCAAAACTGTGATTAATAGTTAAATATTATTGTTGAGGGGCACAGACAGGACTCCGCACGCACACACACATAAAAAAATAAATAAAAAATTTTTTTTTTTAAAAGTTGCCTCAACAAAAGGGCACCTTGGGCACCCATCAGGAAAGGGGCGGGTGCTCAAGCCCCTCCAGCCCCCCCCCCCCCCCCCTGCACGTGCCTGCCCTCATAAACACGAGGTCCCGTGTAACTTTATTTCATGTAATCACTGACATTACTGTACATCTCTGTAATGAATGTTTTTCTATATTTCTGTCGAAGGGCAGGAGGACGTTGTTTCCATGGCCACACATTTGGGGGGACACAGGCACGTGAACACATATGATCAGTGTTGGTCAAGTTACTTGAAAAATAATAATAATGATAATAATAATAATGGATTGCATTTATAGAGCGCTTTACAATGCCACTATTCATTCACTCTCACATTCACACACTGGTGGAGGCAGCTACAGCTGCAGCCACAGCTGCCCTGGGGCAGACTGACAGAGGCCAGGCTGCCATATCGCGCCATCGGCCCCTCTGGCCAAAAAGAGTAATCACGAAAAAAGTAATCAGTAACTAATCACTGACGCGTTACAACGCGTTACAAGTAACGCGTTACTGCCCATCTCTGCATATGATATTTCCGCTGTTGCAGGCTGACTTTGGTGGATCACCCAAATATCACCCAGCCCCTCTCAGCGCGTGCACGCTGCTATCAGCTATAATCAGCTGATGTGAAGAAATGAAACTTAAGGAAACACAGAGCGGAGGAGGCGCAGTTAGAGATCCGCGGCGCACTCACACCCAGGATGGGGGTTCAGGGTCTGACCACCTTCTTAGACAACCACCAGAAGATTTACCGGGACGTCCAGTTCGGCAGGAGCCGGCTGGTGATCGATGGATCCAACCTGTACCACCGGCTGTACTTTGAGTCAGGTGAGCAGCTCCGGTCTGAACTCCAGGAGTCTGTTCAGTTTGTGAGCTGCAGGTTTATGCGCACCCTCTTTACTGACGTCATTAAGGTCACTGATTCTGCTGATAAGAAGTATTAGTACTATTACTTAATACTGCTGTTAATACAAACGGACGACCACCGGACAAACGGAGGTGTGACCGGCAAAAAATGTGTGTGTGTGTATTATGGTGCGTGCGCGTGTGTTTGTGTTATAGAAGCAAGAATTCGTTTTAAAATTCTTGTTCTAACATACAGAGCATTAAACGGCCGCAGATTATTTATCCAAGCTTCTTCTAAAACACTCTGCGGCTCGTGTCTCCGCGCACAGACTCTGTCGGTTGTTCCTCGAACCCGTCTGAAGACAACAGGGGGCGGAGCCTCCAAGTCTGTGGCACCACGGCTGTGGACCAGTTGATTCTGTGGATTCTTTTTAAAAGCAGTTAAAAACTTTTCTGTTCAAACAAGCCTTTTGTTGATCTACGTGTTTTATATTCTTCACATTTTTAATTTGCATTTAAACCTTTTACCTTGTGTATAATGTCTGTTGAGTGTACTGTTTATTATAATCTTTGTGTACAGCACTTTGTGACTGCCTGTCTGTGAAAAGCGCTTAATAAACTTTACTTACATAGTGCACGCGCGCACGTCTTCCCATGCGCGCACATGTGATGAACGTTAAAACAGATAAGATTTTAAACGTGTCTGAGTCATTAAACCGCAGAATTATGAAACCTGACCGCTGCTGTTGAGCTCTGCAGATGTTGCTCTGGTGTGTGATCTGGATGTTTGGCTTTCAGCTGTTTTACACTAATGCGTTACTGTAATAAAGTAAGGGATTACTATTGCAAAAACGGTAATTAGATTACCGTTACTTTCCCGTAGGAACACTGCGTTACTGCGTTACTAAAACCGTGAGTTTTTTTGCGAGAATGTCTCACGACAGTGACGTAAGCGAGTGCGACGTTTGTGACAACAGCTGTGTGCAGATCAACAGTGGATCACATATCGAGTGCAGAGAGAGTATGAGCGTGCAGCGTTTAAAGCGTGGAAGTACTGACCTTACTTTGAGTTTAATTCCATAAAAAGTGACAAAAACATTAGTGTCCGCTGTGCGTGGGAAGAAAACTTCTTTTTACAGCGAAAAAAACCCCTAAACTTCCAACAAGCACCGAGTAGCTACGACGTGATGGGAAACTCACAGAGAAACTCGCGGATTCTTCCACTGACCGCGGCACACCTGCACCAGGGTAACCCTCCGCCTGCCCCACTCCTGCTTTACAGGTGAAAATAGAGCAACAGGACCGCTGAGTCTTTGACTTTATTTATTTTCTGCTGTGTTTTACTTGCATCTATTTGAAAGACTGAGTGTAAACACAAAAATATTTTATTTTATGTGCTGGAATGTGCAGAAAATAGGTTTAAATGTTAAACTAATTTCTTCCAGTCAGAGAATGTTGCAGATAATTAATTTTTGCTTGATGCATAAAGTTAAAAGATTAAAACTAATAAAACAAGTTAAAAAAGAGACTTTTCCATTTGATTACATTTTGTATGATGGATTATGTAGAAAAAGTAGAATTGGGCTGAAAGATCTATCGCTTTATCACCTCTTCAGGGTGTAAATCGTGTTTTTAAAAAGTAACTAAGTAACTAAGTAATTAATTACTTTTGAAAATAAGTAATCAGTAAAGTAACAGGATTACTTTACTGACTACGTTTTTGGGGAAGTAATCAGTAATTAGTTACTGATTACTTTTTTCAAGTAACTTGACCAACACTGCTCCTAACCAACCACAAAGTCACAGAGTTCAGAGTTTAGTGAGTTACTGACCCAGAATCAGCTGATGGTGCACTAAACTCAAAAACCTTCAGACTGTAGACAGTCACGTTTGATTCAGTCAGATCTGAACCCACAGACTGAGCTCATCAGGGGAGATTACTAAGCTCAGAGATCATTTTCCCAACCTGAGGAGTCGCCCCCTGCTGGAGGCCTAAGTCCCTACAGCTTCACTGTTCAGAACCAGAATCTATAAAAACCACATTACATTTAAATATGTGTAGTATGGAAGCCTTTAAGGTGCTGAGGGAACATCACAGGATCAGTATCTGAAGTACTGGTTTGAGTTCATGCACACTTTCATCACTCAGACGTGCTGAACATTACGCATGTCCTGGATATGTAAAACTACTCACCTCAGTATTCTTTGACCTTCCTGACATCTTCTCGAGCTTCCTGATGTCACAGCATGGTGACAGCATTTGTTTCAGACAGTTTCTGCTTGATGTCAGTTCAGCATGGTTTGTCGCCACGTGCAAAACTGACTCTTGGAGTCTCTTTGTTGTGTTTGTTTTGGCTGATTCTTCAGGTCTGGACCAGAATCACGGCGGGGAGTATGCTGCCTATGAAAGCCTGATTGAGAGGTTCATCACAGCCCTCAGAACCTGCGAGGTCGATCCTTACATGGTGCTGGACGGAGGCTCGGACCACACCAACAAGAAGCTCGAAACTGTGACAAAAAGGGCAGAGCAGCGGATCGAAAGAGCCCATCGAGCAGCAAAGGACGGGGGTAAGGAAGACATCCGGCCAATTATGACCAAGTGGGTGTTCAGACAGACGCTGACCCGGCTGAAGGTCCCGGTCGCCCAGTGCTTTGGCGAGGCCGACCGGGAGATAGCCGCCCTAGCTGATAAGTGGCAGTGCCCAGTGCTTTCCAACGACAGCGACTTCTACATCTTCAACCTCTCAGCAGGATTGTTGCCCATCTCTTACTTCCAGTGGCAGGATGTAAAGGGGAATGGCTCAAAGAGCTACATCCCTTGTAAGA
Source organism: Maylandia zebra (assembly GCF_041146795.1). Lineage (NCBI taxonomy): Eukaryota > Metazoa > Chordata > Actinopteri > Cichliformes > Cichlidae > Maylandia > Maylandia zebra. Next base: position 37,789,865 of record NC_135177.1, on the reverse strand, counting down.
GGTACTATACCTCCAGCTTCTGCATCTACTTCGAAATCCAGCCCCAGCTCCTGCCCACCTTCGCTGCCCTGGCTGGGAACGACTACGTGAAGCTGCCGAAGTTTATCTGGAGTCGGTTTGCCCCAGACGCCAGTAGGCCTCAGAGCCGCCTGGAGGGCCTGCTGTGCTGGATGAAGGACTTTGAGCAGCCAGAGGACACCTTGAAGGCAGCAGTGGAGCTGATGGGAGGAAAGAGCCAGAACAAGGAGAAGATGCTGCAGAGTTTGTCTGTGGGGATGGAGGAATACAAACTACCTCGCAGCTCGCTGGTGGAGTTCTTCGTCCGTGGGGTTGTTCCTCCGTTCCTAGATGAGGTAATGATTCTCATTCAAGGAAAAATGTCCTTTATTGAGGTCTGTCGTTCCACTGTGGAGACCAAATGTCTTCCAACCTGGAGTGCAGAAGGTCAGTTCTGTTTTCTCATAGAGGCAAAGCTGTGACAGCAGTCATTGGTTTTTGAAGTCTTGCTTTGAAGCCTCAAGAATGCATTTACACAGTGCAATAATGTTTAATTTAGTAAAAACCTAAAACGAGTTACTGATCACATAAACTCATCTAGAAAGTGTTTACAGAGGTAAAGACAGGAAGCCGCTTCCCCCTACAGCTATCGCCACCTGCTGGCTACTGACAAGAATGCAGACATGACGGAGCTCCTCACTGGCCTCACTTTTCAGACCTGGAAACTGTGTCCATCTTTCCTGATGTCTGTGGCTGTTCCCTGATGAAGAACAAGACTCTGTACCATCTGAGTCTTTGACCCTTTGAAGTCAAACACTGTTTTAAGAAGTTTTTAGGTTTATATGTTGAGGACCTAGATCACATGTGAACTCAGGGATGGTTCAAGTTGTGGACGGCTTTTCTCCCCGGACCCAAAGTCTAGAAAAAAGGACTTTGGGTGATTTCTTCTTCTCAGAGACAGAGGTCCTCAGACGGTCTTTAAGTATAACGTGCTGGAAGGGTTCAGTGCTGCAGATGCAGGTGGAAGAGTCTGGAAATGGGAGCAGAACTCAGGACCATGGCTACAAGTTCAAGACTGGAAACAGTCTAAATGTCCATCTGACCATCGTCAGGTCCAAGAAGTTAGTGTTACTGATGGAACTAAGGCAAGCTTCTGTAGGGATCGGGCAAACGAGCCTTCAGATTAGTTCGTGACGATCAGTACATATGTTTTCTGACATATCCTAAACTCAAACGCCATAAATATCAGAATGGTTTTTGTTCTACCAGCATCTGCTCTGATCTTGATGCTTTATAACCAGAGCTGTAAATTTACAGACAGCTACTTTCACCAATTGCTACGAAGATTTAAGATACGAGCAGCAGAAAGGATGTTCCTCTGAAGGGTGTCCAGGCTCAGAGACAGGATGAGTAGTTCAGGCACTCAGGAGGAAAATAGAGCTGCTGGTCCTTTACATCTAAAGGACGTCTGGTTAGGATGTGTCCTGCCTGCTGTGCCTGTGAGCTGGATGTGGATGTGCTGCAGAACATGGGTGGACTGGAGGATTCTCCTAGCTACTGGCAATTACACTAGAAAAAAAACACTTAAAAAACATCAAAATGTCTTTTTTCCCACCAAAATGACAGTTTTACTCTCCTGAACAAAGGGTTAGGGAGTTGGGACATTTACACCTCAGAGGGTTTGTAAATGTAAATGTTACTTGAGGTAAATGTCTGGTAAAACCTTCGTGTCCTGGTCTCCAGGAGCTCATTGGTCGCATCCCAGCTTGGATGCAGCTGTGTGTGATGCAGGCCCGGCTACCCGGGGACACCCTGGACGTACTGCTGCTGCACAGGCTGAGCCTCGGCACCCCCGTGGACCACAAAGACCTGCCCAGTGCTAACTTGACCTCCAGACCTCTCCGCCAGGTGATGTATGGGCTGCTGCTGGGCAAAGAGACGTCATATAAGGTGGAGGAGAGAGACAGGGAGGACCTCCAGCTGAAATTCATCCGAATCAAACCAACCTTCAGTCGAGTGGCTCAGCGGCTCCAGCTGAACTCACTGCATGAGGTGACAGTTTTAGTGGAAATGAACTGCGGTTTGTGTTTTTAATCCTCAGTGCAGCAAGCTAACTTTAATGTCTGTCACAATGTCGTTTCGACTCTTCGTCCGGCTGTCTCGTGGCCCCAGGCGCAGCTCTCTGAACGTCTGGAGGTCTTACTCGAGGCTCTCGGGGTGAAAGAGGAACTTCTGAACGAGCTGCCGCCTCAGCTGCGCCTCCTAGTGGCTGTGACCTGTTACTGGTGGAACAGAGCTCGGCCTCGTCCGGACCTGAAGCTGCTGAAGTCGTTGCTGCTGGGAATGAACCTCAAAGACACATCGCGACTCAGCGCAGGTAGGAAACACAACCAGAGGAGACGTTACCAAAGCCTGCAGTTCCTCTGGTGTCCAGCAGAGGCAGCAGTGAGTCAGTCCCCATAGAGTCCCATGTTAAAACTACAGCAGAAATAAACATGTTTACAGCCTGATACTGTTCTGTTCTCGGACATTCTCTGGACAGTGCTCACCTGTTTAAACTGGATTAAGGCTAAAGGTTTATTAGCAGCAGAGACGTGTGTGTGGACTGTATCATGGATATTATTACCTGTGAAATAATCTCCAGGCTCAGTTCAGTCCAGAAATAACAACCGTGTTAGTCTGTTTTACATTACACGACAAAGAAAGGTTCAAATCTACGATTCTGAAGATAAAATCAGCTTTTAAAACTTTGATTCTTCTGATCTTAGTTTTTATTATTATGTTTAGTTGAAGGTTTTTCTTCTTTCGGTGCTGCAGAAATCTTGTTGGTTTAAAAATGTTTCTAAATAAGTCCCTCTGTGTGTGTGTGTGTGTGTGTGTGTGTGTGTGTGTGTGCTTTGCAGTTGTCCAGGCTTGCTGTCATCAGAAGCCTGATGTGGGCGTGGCTCACTCCTTCAGCCAGTGGCAGGTGTGCATGAAGGACAGCATGCACCTGAACCAGCTGCTGGGCCTCCCTCTGCCTGAACCAGACGTCGCACGGTGAGGCGTTCTCTCAAAGCGCTTGTTCACGAGGTCGTTTGTAGGCATGGGGCAGATCAGTGTGCCAAACGTGCATAGGCGTGTTTTTATTATGGCGTGCTGTAGAAACCGTTACATGACTTCTTCTATGTGACGTTTGTGTTTGCGGAGGCTTTAATCAGTACAGTTCTGTACAATCGCTCTGCAAGATCAGTGACTCGCAGCTGTTTCACAGTATAAATGTGCATATGCAGGCAGACTCACACAGCTGTGTGTTTGCATGGAAAAGCCTCAATTGGCTCCTGATCCATGGATGGATGGAGCCCCTCCCTCACAGTTTGATGAAAAAGTGGCAGCAAAGAGCGGGGACTGTGTTGTAGAGTTTCAGGAGGTTCTCACATGAGCTCAGAGCGCTCTGGACTCGCCTGCTTAAACCAACATGTTTGTCTGGAAGGAGAAAGAGAGCAGAGCTTAGTTAAAGGCTGGTTTGGACAAATGATCCAGCAGAGCGAACATTCTCCATCTTCTCTTTATGATCTCCAGGTTCTATCAGGGGACGCTGGTCCACCAGCTGGTCCACATGAGGAGGACAGGGAGCAGACTGAAGCGTGTCCTGAAGCCAGATCAGGCCAGTGTGCAGCAGTACCGCGACATGCTGTCAGCCATCCACCGGCTCCGGCCCCGGCCCCGCCAGGGCTCCGAGTTCTCAGAGAGCGAGCAGGCAGAGAGGCGGGCTCTGAACGACCACACCAACCTCAGGCTGTTCCAGCTGGACTACGACGAGGAGACAGAGGCTCGCAGCTTGGCCCGGGCACAGGAAGACCTGCGGCTGGATGATCGGCTGCTGCTGAGAACTCGGTACAAAACCAAGGAGAGAAGGAATCGCTGCAACAAAGTGGAACTGAGCCGGAAGGAGGAGGGCCGAGGCATGGACCTCCTCTGACGGACCGTCGCTGGAACCGCCGTCAGCATCCACTCTGTCTGGCTTCAGCCCACTTTTTTTTAATTTTTTTTTTATAACTTTTTATTTATCATTTTACAGTATGGGAATACAAAACTTAAGGTCAGCATGGGAGACATTCACAGTTCCAGTAATAGCATCTACTTACATCATGGTAATATTCATTTATTCAGTGCAAAGGGGAGTACACAACCCATTTTTCCCAGAGCTTCTTAAATTTCTCGAGCTCGAGTCTAAGGACAAAGGTAAGCCTTTCCATTCCAAAAATTTCTTCCACTATCCCACGCCATTAGGCCGGAGTTGGAGGGTCTGCCTTTAGCCACCTACGGCTTCAGCCCACTTTCTCCTCCCTCTGTTGGCTCCTGTGCTCCAGACTCTTTATGGGACAAATATCTGCTAGTTTTTCCACAATCTGGGTCATTTCAGAGGATTTTACAGCCTTTTATTTGTGATTTTACAGGAAGCATGAATGTAAGTTTAATAAAAGGAACCTCATCAATAAAGATTTAAATGTTTCTGACCCCCAATCTTTTTTTCCTGTCCTGTCTGAAGGATAAGAAAAATGCCCAACAGATTTCTTTTACTGCTCCTGCTATACTGGTCCACTTGATTGTCATATTTATCCAGTCTTTATTATTATTATTATTATTATTATTATTATTATTAGTATTATTAATTTTGATTTTATTTGGAGTTATTACAGGACCGGGCGATGGGAAACAGAAAGAAAGAGGGCAAGAGAGAGAGAGAAGACAGCAGGGAAACCATGGCAACAGCCAACCTCAGCATCAGCAACAGTCAATACTAAACATGAATGTTACTGAGCAGCACACAGGACTGATAACGCACGAGATGTTTGGAGACAGCAGCCAACCCAGACAGTGTGTGTCTGTTTACACCTGTGTGTGAGCGCTTGTGTTCATCAGGTTTCTCCATGTAAGTGTCTGATAGTGGGACTGGGGAGCCATGGCCCCGCCCCCACAAGTCCTTAGGCAGGCATGGAGGAGATCCCCCCCAGAGCCCGAGGAGGACCGACTCCCATCCAGGGCCGTCGTCTGTGGCTCTTCTGCGCAGCTGCTGTCTCTGCTGCTATTTTCGGGGACTTCTCATTTTAAGGACAAATTTGCGTCACACTTGGATCAATTCTTGCTTTTTCAGAACGTCTCACCGCGCTCCTCATTTCAGTTTGTTAGAACATCACATTTGTGACAAGTTACTAAACATGTGGACACCAGATGGCGCTCTGCGGTGATCACAGCATCGTAAGTGTTTGTTTGGACCCGTGCAGCTGCAGATCATAAATCAGCTTCTGAAAAACACATCTGGGTGTTTCAGCTTGTTGGAAGTGCGTCGGGCATTTTGCAGTATTTTGGTTGCAGACTGACGTAATATGACGAAGGTTTCAGGCATTTTACGAAACGCACGTGGCGCCCACAGGACATCAGAAGATCTGTCCGGTGGGTTGATTCTCAGGTTCGTGTTTGGCTCGGTGCTCTCGTACTGTCAAGTACTTGTAATCCTTTACAGTTTCTTCTGATTGCTTAAGCACATTTTTTGTAACTATTGGCTAATTTTGCGAAACTCTTCACACAAATAAGAAAACCTGTCACCCAATCATCAAAACATTGTAGTTCTCTTGCAAAAGCAAACACAGCTGGATTAACTCTTCACACCTTCGTAAAAATGGTGTTTCCGTATCAAACAGTACACACAAGCCATCATCTACTAAGCACACAATGCGCCAACTGCACACTGATGGTATGAATACAAAACACATCTGGCTTTTGCTTTCTCTGTGCACAAGGTAGGCTATGTCAGTTTGAGCTCATACTTCTGTCATAGATCCATAAGCATGGAGGGATCCAAACTTCAAGTACTGGTGTTTATTCAAACACATCAAAACAAACACAAGTGTTTATTTCCAAGTATAGGATTATTTGCAATCGCCATAATGACTCTATGGGTTACTTGGTCTGCAGTGAACATGCTTCCTCTGCCCCAGCATCTGGTCATCTAGCAATTCTGTAAAGTAACAATTTCAGTATTTTTACATCAATGGTATTGGTGTGTTTCTCATTGGCATATGGCAGTGCTACAAATCTTTGTGCAAAGTGACTGTACTCACCGATTCTCATTTCAAGATGTCCTTATGGTGCTTGCTACAGTGTAGCGGCTCGAGTTAGGCTGGACCCGTTGGCCAGCTACCCTCAGGGTCATTCCACGGTTGATGACATGGTCCACTATTGTAGCTCTGATGTCATCAGCAATTCGATTTCTTACTCTTCCTACCCTTCCTCTCCCCCCTCCTCGTCTTCCTCTGCCCCCTCCTCGTCTTCCTCTCCCCCTCCTCGTCTTCCTCTTGCTCCTCCTTGTCCTTGTCGTCCTCTTCATCCTACTTCTTCACCTCCACGTCCTCTTCCTCGGCCTCCTCTACTTCTCACTCTTTCTGCTCCCTCCATTGTACTCCGCACACACAGCTTACCTGTATTATAGTGCTTAGGCTGATTGCAAAGTGACCTAATTATCTAAAAAAGTTTTCACATGTGAAAGTGTGCCAGACAGTTGGCAAATTAGTGTTAATGATAGCCATACATGTGTATACTTTTGCTAGGAGTGTGTTGGAAATTTGGTAATTGAGTGTTGTGCAGTGAATTGTGCCTACAGTTTTGCAAAGTGTGTGTTACAAAATTGCAAACTGAGTGCAAAGCAGTTTTTGTGCTTTTAGTTTTGCAAACTCAGTGAGTGGTTTTGCTATAAGTCTGAATAGTTTTAGAGATTGTGCTACAGGAATCACAGTTAGGGTTTAAGCATTCAGAAAAAACTGTAATAACAGCCATAACCTTAGGGAAAGATTTAGTATTCAAAAACACTTAAAGTCCATAAAGCAGACGCACTGATTCTGCAGAATCCTAAACAGACATTACCTGATTCATGAATCATCCCTTTAGTGTCACAGCTGGAAACAGCTGGATAGTTTTATATCTAATAAAATATAAAGAAATGAACATTTTCAAATCAGCGGTTTGCAGAACAAAGAACAAAAATTTCCACACGAATCCTAGAAAGTAGCAGAAAGGACATAAAAACTGTACTGCAGTGCATAAATGTACAGCACTCCTCGCCTCTGTGCACGTTGATCTGAGCGTGCTCAGCTGCGTGCGTGAACGACGCTCTGCTCGTGTTTCCATTAAAGAAAAATCGATTCGATTTTAGCAAAGAGTGTGAAATTCAGAGCAAACAGAAGCAACAGTGTGAAGACAAAGAGTTTGTCTGCGTTTGCTCTCTCCGGCCGTCACGTCGTCTAAAACAAGTCCTTAAAGCAGCCGACCCTGGTTGTGAAACAATAATCACAATAACTGATGATTTAATTTATTTTTTACCTGAAAACAAAGAAAAAAATCATTTTTATGAGGTTTTTATCAGACTTAAATTTGAAATGGAATAAAATAAATTGTGTCAAAATGTTTGAATTAAGTTTTAATTAAAAGTGGGGAAAAATCCACTTCATATTAATCAAGTATCAATCAAACCAGATGGGGACATTTTTGACCCCTGAGGACCACAGCTGTGATTATGTGCTGCCATTTAAAATTTATAAACGCTTCAAAAAAACTTTCTCACTAAAGTTCAACATACAGCACTCTGTAGTTAGACAAATAGTAAAATTTATCTAAACAATTAAATATTTTATTGTGTCATTTTGTTTTCGCTCAAAATCAAAGTATGCTTTATGTAAACAATGTCTGGTGGCCATAGAACAAATAATGTAGGGTAAATTTTGTGTTAATGTGTTGGTCTTAAGTTAAACTAAGGTGTAACACTGAATTGATTGACAATTTATACTTTATACTTTAAAAAACACTCGAAGTGGGGACATTTTTGACCCCTGAGGACCACAGGTGTATGGAAATCGGGAGGACATTATGAGGGTTAAAGAAGCTTCTTTATAGAGCCCGAGAAGTGAAAACACATGAAGGTAACTGCATGTAGTGGCTTCTCCTTCCTTAAGTAGTCGTTCTGAATACTGACTTGTAAATGAGGTGGTAGGAACAGACGTGCTTTTCCAGCATAAACCTCGTGTGCAGAGATGTGTTGTTCGAAATGAGCTCATGGAAGCTGCTATGATTTCATTACAATGTGTAAGTGTGTCTGAATAAACACAAAATAACCAAAGTTAAAGATGAATTTCACAGTAACATCACAGTGAATGATCCAGGCTGCGATTACTGTTTCACACAAATCTGGCTGCGCTCTGCACAAGACAGACGTTAGAAAACAAAGAACTCAAGCAGCTTGTTTGCTGGCGGTGGTTCATCACCTCGAGGTGCTCCAGCTTCCTCCCACAGTCCAAACACATGCATGGAGTTTCATTTGGCCCCCAGCCCTCCTCCTCCCCCTGCAGTGGGGATGCCATAATCTGCAGTTTGTTCTGTTAAAGGAAGCTTTTTCCGTGCTCTCAGTCTGAAGTGTTTACAGCAGCTGTTCAACATCACACTGCTGGAATAAAAACTACTTCCTGTTGAGTTTCCTCTGCACGCAGAACGCTGTGTGCGCTCACGATTGTGATCCAGATGAACTGACGCGTGCTTCTTCATCATCAATGTGCTTTGCTACGGGATCCGTGGGTACCTCAGTACAGTGATGCATGGAGGCAACTTTACTGCAGCCACAGAAATCCTAAACTGGGAGAAAGAAAGCGACACCGCTGGATCACAGCAGCAAAACAGAAGGAAATAAGATGGATTTCATTTTTCATTCTATCGGACAGATTTGCTGCAAATATTTGTGATGCTGCAACCACGGGGTGACCTAATAATGCGCTGCAATAACAGTGCAGTAAAAACAACATTCAGCATGAATTACTGCCTCCAAGATCCAGTGCGAGCTCAGGCAAGTGTTCAACAGCGAGGCCGTTCAGATGGACGACAAGAGGCTGAAGGAGAACCTGCTGTTGCGATAACAAATGACTCTTCTGATAGAAATTGCTGAGCAAAAGCTTGGGAGGACTCAGCTGCAGATGTATCCAGTGGAGAGATGCATCAGAACAAACTGCCCATGACGGTGAAGTCTGTGACAGCTGACTGTAGCATGTGCAGGAGAGCACAAGCCATCCCAGCACACTGCAGCACGCAGGCATCGGTGTGACGCTCGCTGTGCGCACTGCTGAGAAACAGGCGCTGAGCTCCCCGTCAGTATGTGACTGATGGGTTACAGTGATGATGATGATGACATCACTGGTAACATTTTGTCCTGAAAGCAGAAAAAAGTAGAGACGTTAAGCAGAGGCCTCTCTGTCTCTCCTCTACATCCATCCATCCTCACAGGTGATTGGATGCTTTACCTGCTCTTCACAATCAATAGCAAAGCTAATAATGAGAGCGGGCACAGCTGATAGACAGAAACAGCCCGGTGAGAATCTATCCGATCTTCTCCACACATCCTCGCCCCTTCGTACAGTCCGCTCTTCTTCAGCTTCCCTTCTGTCAGTTCCACCTGCTCGCCTGACTACCATTGGACTCAGAGCCTTTAGTTGTTCTGCCTGAGACTTTGGATGCACTTCCAGTTGCTCTACGGACCACACACTGTCTCACCACTTTTAAATCACTACTCAAAACCCATCTGTTTAGAATTGCATACACCTGATCTGTCTTAGGCCATTTTTACCTGCTCAGTTTTTATATTTACTTTTATGACTGTTTATGTCTAAATTTTATCTACCATGTTTGCTATATATACATTTTTCTTGTGTTTTTTATGGTGTTGTTTACGTGCTACTGTGAGGTGACCTTGAGGGTCTGAAAGGCGCCTATAAATAAAAAGTATTATCATTATTATTATTATTATTATTATTATTATCATCATTATTATCATTATTATTATTATCATTACAAATCAGACAAAAACAGATGCAGCAGGATCACAAACAGACACATGTTGGCTACATGTTGATGCTGAATGACTAAAATCACACGTGCAACACTTTCTACATATTTGACAACAGAAGAAGAACACAAACAAAGTTGGAATGTATTTTTAATTATTTTAAATTTTTATTTTATGCCAAATTAGATATTTTGCATAATCAAGCACCAAATCACAAAGTCTCCTCCCTGTTTGTACTGTAAGGTCAAAACCCTACAGTACTACAGAGAACCCCAACAATCAAACGATCCCCCTCTGAGCAAGCACGAGGCGACTGTGGGGAAGAAAAACTCCCTTTTAACAGGAAGAAACTTCCAACGGAACCGGGCTCAGAAGGGACGGCCATCCGCTGCGACCGGTTGGGGGGGATGGAAATCAAAAAGGAGACGAGATGGCGTGAACTACAGTTGTTAGAATTTGGATTTGGTGCTAAAATTCTGCTTCAAGATGTTAAAAGAAGCAGGGCGGCGGGGAAAAGCCAGGATGGTCATTTCAATCATCTCTGGCTTTAGTGAACCACCTGAAGGGTTTTCGCAGAGTTTTTCCCAACGCTGAAAAAAACCTGGAAATTTTGGACTTTTTGGGAGGACCGGGGATGACTCCGAGGCGCATTTTTAGATGCTTTGTCAGAACCTCATCAAAAGACGCATCCTTTGCCATCGCAGCCTTTAACACAGTGTCTGGGGAGCCAAACTCCTTGATGAGGCATTTGGTCATTTTCTTGATGAACTTTTTCTTGTCCTTCATCAGACTTGTGACGGACTCTGTGCTGCTGAGTTCAGGCTGCATCAGATCTCTCAGACGCTTGAGGATCGCGTCAGGTTCTTTTGTAGTACATGCTGCACTGGCAAAAAAGTGCTGAGTTTCAGGTTTGGATTTTCTGATGACTCTCATCATGAGGAGAACGGCGAGGTCACTGGAAATTTTCTCAGCATCAGAAGATGACGCTGATACAGACCTCATCTCTGACATGTCAGAGGAATCCTTGGGTGAGCCTGAAACACTGGCAGAGCGTTTTTGTGGGGAAATGCTCCCAGACTTTGGTGTCTGATCAGGTGTCTGATCAGGTGAGTGATCAGGTACCAGAAAGCATTTTTCTGGGGTACTGCTCCCAGACTTTGGTGACTGATCAGGTGTCTGATCAGGTGACTGATCAGGTGAGTGATCAGGTACCAGAAAGCATTTTTCTGGGGTACTGCTCCCAGACTTTGGTGACTGATCAGGTGACTGATCAGGTGACTGAAAAGGTACCACAAAGCATGTTTCTGGGGTACTGCTCCCAGACTTTGGTGACTGATCAGGTGTCTGATCAGGTGACTGATCAGGTGACTGAAAAGGTACCACAAAGCATGTTTCTGGGGTACTGCTCCCAGACTTTGGTGACTGATCAGGTGACTGATCAGGTGACTGAAAAGGTACCAGAGAGCATTTTTCTGGGGTACTGCTCCCAGACTTTGGTGTTACAGGTGTCGGAACAGATTCTCTTCCACTTCCATCTGAATCTGTGCTGGTTTCCTTTGTTGGGATCTTCGTTCTTTTAATAATGTTCTGGATTTCTTCCACAGCCACAGAAATTTTGTCCTCAATCAGGTGATCTTCGTCTTCGTTCTCCACCCAGAGTAAAAGTTTTTGTACAAACTTTTCTACTGCGTCTTCTACGAGCACATAGAGGACTTCAGCAGAAAAGGGAGGCTTGGATCCATGTGCTGGTTGTGGAGTCCTGCAGATGACGGTGTCAGACAGGGATCTACCCATTACAGGTTCGGGGACTTGATACCGTCGATCCGTCATAAGTAGATCAAACATTTTTGCCGTTAACTCCACAGTGAAATCTCTGGTTGCTCCACCAGTTCTAAAGTTTTCCACTGTTTTGTGGATGCTGAAGAGTTTTTCTTCCTTTGTTAATTTCTCATACAACTGATTAACGTCTGATCTAATCGCGTCGAAGTCGACGGGAGAGGAGCGTATGTAACGGAGCAGTGTGTTTCGGCTGGAAACCGTACTGTTATCAGAGGGCACCGTGTCACCTTTGGGGTCCTTGCAAATGTTTTTCAGACAAACAAGAAATTTTCTGTTTGCCTTTATTACTTTTCTCAGGTCTTTTTTCGTTGTTTCAAATTGTTTTCTGGCAAACATGGAAAAGCGCTGTTTGCGTGCTTTGAGCCGGGAGTGAGAGGTGGATTGCAAACATCTGGAGAAGAAGTCTCTCAGCTTGTTGGTAATTAATCCTGCATTAAAGGCAGGACTCCTCTCACAGGGCTCTTCGCTGCTTACATCCATGTCGCCAATGATCTCATTTACGATGTCAGCTGCAACCACTTCTACTGGGGTTGCAGCCCGGAAACTTTGGCTTCCTGCGGCTCGTTTTGTTTCGTCCTTTTCTGTTAGAGTTTCTTCCTCATCTTCATCTGTCATCTCTCCATCTGAGCTCCTTGATGACAGAATCACAGAAATCTCTTTGATTGCTGATTGCACGGACATCTTTGAATCCGTACTTTCTGTACCGGAATCAGAGCCGCTCGACAGCTCACGCGCGTGCCTTTTAAGGCACGAGGCAGCGTGGCAAACCATGCGGTGCAGCTTTTTAATATCACTACATTTGCCGCTGACATAAACGGCGGGGTCTTGCGGGAGATCGGGGCTTTCTCTAACGAGTTTGACCGTTGAGCTGACCTTTTCGGAGATCTCTTCCTCAACCATCCGTGTCAGCTCGTCAGTGCTCTCAGGTCGCTGTTCCAGGACGTTAAGAGCGCCGGCGATGGCAGCTGAGATGGAGTCTCCGAGGGACGGGCTTATTTTCCCCGCACCTAAAGGCTCCGGATCTTCCTTCATCATGCGATCCTGAATAACAGGAAGGGCATTTTTGAGGATTCTGCTAGAGGCGGTCTGAATGATTTCACAAATCATATCAGCGAGCACCGCTCGGACGCCTGAGTCGCATGTGCCACTTTCTATCATGCTCCACTCAGCTCCAGAGAGCCTTTGGAAGCACCTGTTGAAAGGTGGCATAATCTGGTCTGGTGTGACCACGACTGTATTTTCGTTTTCGCTGCGTGTTGACATGGTTGTATCGCACATTAGATTTTCTGGGTTTGAGAGAACAGCTGGATAATTTCCTTGTTGGGAGAACGCCGACTGTTGAACATTTGCAAACAGGTGAGCAGTGATGTTTCTGTGTGAGCGCTCCTATTTAAAGCTTTCCCTGCCTGTGACGTGGCTGTGACGATCAAAGCAGAAGCTGATTCCTTTGATCTGCCAGTGACGCCACACAGAACGCACGAGCGCACGGATAGAAGCCGCGCCCTCACCATATCCCAGGATTCACTGCGAGTCAGCGGTTGAAGAAAAATGGCGGACGGCCGAAGTGAAGCGCAGAAATACCGTCTTCAAAGTGAGCGCGGCGCTTTTGTCCCACTGCAAATATACCGCGGAACAAATGTTAGCATAATGAAAAGTCTTAAAGTCGCATTTAGCGACCCTTCGGCTAAGTTACGTGACGTTAGTGAGGTCGCGTTTAACGCGCTCTTTCTCCGTTAGTTCGTTCAGGTTTCTGCCGAAGCTCCGTCTGTTTGTCGCCGTGAAGCCAAACGTACTTAAACGGTTCAGGAAACACCGAGCAGACGGTTGAGCAAATATGTGGCCCGCGAACTGCGGTGAGGACGCAGACTCAAGCATGCTGTGCTGCAGTTTGTCCTTAAAGAGCTCTCATCCTGTTTAAAGCGCTAACAATGAGACAGACAGTAGATGGAGAAGTCCTCCTGCTGTTTCCTGCTGTTTCCGTCAGGCTTATATCAAACAACCCGAGTCTGTCACCTTTGTTATAAAGACCAACACTCTGCAGGATCCTGTTTCTCTCTGATTCAAACACATAAAGTGTGTCTTTGTGACGATAAGAGGAAACGGTGTTTTCATCCTGCAAGTTCACACAGATTTAATAAACCTCTGCTGCTTTTGTTGCTGACTGCTGTGGTTGATTTCCTTCTGCAAGTGTCCAGAGTCAGAAGAGCCTGAGAAGGTGAGAGGAGACGGAGGCTCTCCACCCCTGATGAGACACCAGGACAGATCCAGGACAGTGTGAGGAGGAGGAGCCAGCAGCAGCTGAGAGATGCAGAGGAGAGCAGACAGCTCTCTGTAGTTGAGGGACTGCTAAAAACACTGAAAACACTTTTATATTTGCTTCCTGTATCTGCAGAAGCATCTCCAACACAACCTGTAACAGCTGCATACAGGAACCACTCACTGCTGTTCGTCCTGCAGGATCTGAGAGGGAACCAAGGAAAAATAAGGGAACCACAGACAACTTTGATAATGCTTTGATTTATCCAGAATATATGTAGTTCAAATGTTGTTTTCATCAGTGGGATTGTGCTGGTTTCAGTGGGGAAAGTGTGCAGCTCATTTAGACACAAAGTTGTCCCTTCATAAGATAAGATAAGATAACCTTTATTAGTCCCACACGTGGGAAATTTGTAAAGTGTGTCAGTATTTTCTAAAGATGTTTCTGTATCATCTCTCTGCTGTTAGAGCCTCCAAACATCAGCCTGCTTATGCTCTCACATCTGCAACATCTGAAGTAAATTATGCTGCACAGTTTTGTCATCAATAAGAGAAGATTTACTGCAGCAGTTTGTCTTCATTTCATCTGAAACACACACGGATCAAATCTCTGACTTTATTTTTGGGATATTGCCCTTAAATGTAACTAAAGCTTTCACACAGGGCTCGTAAATGATATGAAATAGAAATAAATACCTTGAATTTTGACTGAAATGTCATATTTGATTCCACCACTGAGCTTTCTTTGTGCAGAATCAGAATGGGTTTTATTTCCAAATGTTGAGCAGCTTTACAACATTAGCAAATTGCTGCTTAGTGCAAAACATACTGTCAGACAACGCTGAAAGAAAGCAAAACTGAAAAGTGCTCAGTAGATATATACATGATAGCAGGTGGTGCTCAGTGCAAGCATGGAGTGATGCAGTGAACAGTGTAGGCTCACTGTGTTCTGTATCTAGTAAATATCAATGATGTCACTCCTGATACGTTTGTACCATCAAACTGAAATGAGACTAGTGTCAGCAGCTACACTAGCAAACTGTTTTACTAAGCTTAGCATCATTGTTGTCTACGGCGACTCAGCGCATGGCTGTAATGTTCTCTCACGCAGCTAAAACGACAGTTTTCACATAGAAAACAGTTTAACTCAGAACTGGGTGCTTTTGTGTTGAATCGTTTTCATGATGTCTGTTTGTCGGCTGCGCTCGCACAGGATGGAAATACAGGTTTAAAAAGACCTCGAGTCCTTTTTCATGTACTCGTGGTGGCTGCAACTACTCAAACCTTCAAAACACAAAACTAGAATGTTGCCAACTGGTTGTTAAAGAGAATAATCCAAAGCAGACTTCAGGTTTACCCTCATTTCTGATCTTCTCTTGATCTTACACATCATCAGATATGAGACCGAGTGCTCTGTCATGTGGATAGTCAAGTTTTCTGAGTCCTAACGAAGGAAATCTAAAGGTTTCCATCGAATGAAACTAAAGACTGAAAATAAATAGAGGAGCGCTCTCTCCTTCCTCGGCACCGCCGGCGTCGAGCAGAACAGACCCACGCTGACTCCCGGCAAAGGTGGACTTCTCCGTCACCACGGGCAACGAGCTGGCATCCGGCTGCCGTGGCAACACCGTTCACCGTGTGATCACTGCAACAGGTATGTCTTGTATCAACATGACCACCTGCAGCACATCCAATAATGATATTTAACCAAGTTTATTTTTTGCATTTCTTGGTATTTCTTTGTGAAGCACTTCGTGATCTTCGCATCGTGAGGCGCTACACAAACCACATTTTATTTACTTTCAGTGAAATTTAGTGGTGACTTTAAAATCAGTGCATTTTATTTGTCTGTGACTGAGCCTCCATCTTTGGAAGTGGTGCTGTGTGAGACTCTCAAAGCACGTTTTGCACTTTTAGAGGAGATGCACTAAAACTGTAACATCATTAAAAAGACGCTGAAGCCAAACAAACAAAGAACAAAATAAAAAGTGTTTGTTCTCTATGATTGGAACTGACATGTGAAATGTGTCGGGTTGTGTCGTCATCATCACTGATTTGTTTGGAGGAGTCGAGCTTGAACGCTCTTTTCTCCCAATTCTAATAATGACAACATTATTCAAATAAGACTGAAGTGGTCGGGCAGAGAATCAGCGCTGTATCCATGCAAACACATGCACAGCAAGCAAACCTCGGCCTTGGATTCAAATGAAGACGCAAACATTTCCAAGTGCGTCCATCTTTGCTGATGATGCAGCAGACACGCTGACCTCCAGTCAGGAGGAGGAGCATGTTCTTCCTCTCACAGACACTGAAGCCTGAAACCGAACAAAGTAGATAAAATCAGAACAGTAGATAAAATCAGTAGTTAAATGTAAGTTTTGAAATTTAAGCTTAAAAGTGTGGATTTGGTGCTTTATTCAAATGCAGCTGAGAACAGGTGAGTCTTCAACCTGGATTTAAATAAACTGAGTGTTTCAGCTGATCTGAGGCTTTCTGGGAGTTTGTTCCAGATATAAGGAGCATAAAAGCTGAATGCAGCTTCTCCGTGTCTGGTTCTGACTCTGGGAACTGATAAAAGACCGGATCCAGATGACCTGAGGGATCTGGAAGGTTCATACTGGGTCAGGAGGTCACTGATGTATTTTGGTCCTAAACCATTCAGAGCTTTATAGACCAGCATCAGAACTTTAAAGTCTATCCTCTGACGGACAGGCAGCCAGTGTAAAGACCTCAGAGCTGGACTGATGTGGTCCACTTTTTTGGTCTTAGTGAGGACTCGAGCAGCAGAGTTCTGAATGAGCTGTAGTTGTCTGACTGATTTTTTAGGTAGACCTGTAAAGATGCTGTTACAGTAATCAAGCCTACTAAAGATGAATGCATGGACTAGTTTTTCCAGGTCCTGTTGAGACATCAGATCTTTTATCCTTGAAATATTCTTGAGGTGATAGTAAGCTGACTTTGTTATTGTCTTAATGTGTTTTTCTAAGTTTAGGTCTGCATCCATCACTACACCCAAATTTCTCGCCTGGTTTGTGGTTTTTAGATGTATAGATTGAAGTTCTCTGGTGACCTGTAATCGTTTTTCTTTGGCGCCAAAGACTATTACCTCAGTTTTGTTTTTGTTTAGCTGGAGAAAATTGTGGCACAACCAGTCATTGATTTCCTCAATGCATTTACCAAGAGCCTGTACAGGGCCTCGGTCTCCTGGTGACATTGTGATATATATTTGTGTGTCATCTGCATAGCTGTGGTAGTTTATTTTGTTGTTCTTTATAATCTGTGCCAGTGGGAGCATGTAGATGTTAAACAGAAGGGGTCCCAAGATGGAACCTTGGGGAACTCCACATGTGATACTTGTCTGCTCAGATGTGAAGTTACCTATTGATACAAAGTATTTCCTGTTTTCTACGTATGTTTTGAACCAGTTTAGTACAGTTCCTGAAAGACCTGTCCAGTTCTCCAGTCGTTTGAGTAATATGTTGTGGTCAACTGTATCAAATGCTGCACTGAGATCCAGTAAAACTAGGACTGACATTTTTCCACTGTCTGTATTCAGACATATGTCATTAAACACTTTGGTCAGAGCGGTTTCAGTGCTGTGGTTCTGTCTAAAACCTGACTGGAAGGCATCGTAGCAGTTATTCTGTTTTAAGAAGTAACTGAGCTGTTGAGAAACTGCTTTTTCAATGATCTTACTTAAAAATGGGAGATTTGAGATCGGCCTGTAGTTGTTCATTTGTGTCTTGTCAGGATTGTCCTTTTTCAGTATAGGTTTTATTACAACTTTTACTGAAATTAAATTACAATGTTTTAAATGAAATGAACGGGCACTTATTTAAATAATTCCAAATGTATCAAATTAATGACACATTTAATTCATTATTTAATGTCGTATTAAATTTATTCATTTTGTCACTCCTGGCCCTCCATACTCTCACTGCTGCTGTCCCATTCCTGCACATTACCGCCCTCTTCTGGCCACACTGGGTTATTACCTCTGCCACGTGCCGCTGATTTATTAAGATCTGTTTTCAAAAGCACCTGAAACAGACAAACCCGACTTTCAGGCGAAGTTTACTTTCATTTACACAAAAACGCTGAACACGGATTAATTTTTAAAATATGAACTTTATTAACAAAAATCAGCCCTCAGACTTTTCTCGTAATCAAAGCTTTTGTTTAAAAAACCGTCTTGATTAAACCCACATCACTAAAACTTCCCAGCGTCCAGGAAATGATTCGCTCCTGTTTGTGAGATAAATAAAATTTCACACCAGAACCCATCAGGTTATCAAAATAAATTAAAGATCGAAACATGATTTCCCCCGCTGATTGATCTGTGATTGGTGCTGTACCGTCACACCGCAGACGCTCCCACAGAGGACGCAAAATACAACGTCCACCTCGTGTAGAGAAGCGAGCCCAATAGTGGTCACCGCCGTCTAAACTAAAACAGAACAGGAAGAGGCCACGGAGACGCCCCGAAGTCCGATTTCATCCTAAATGACGGGGCAGGAAGAAGTGGCTCGGACCGCGGCGCAGAGAGAGAGGCTCTAGCTTAACGGCCGCGGCCGGTCGACACAGGTCCAGACCGCTAACCTCGCCCCTTGAGGCCAGGCGCCTCCTCCAGTGCCTGACCGGAGTCTCGTCCCCGTCTGAGGATCTCAGAAAAAAAGTCTTTGAGGTTCAAAGAAGTCAGTGCCATCAGGACAGAGATGCTCCATCACCTCCACCCTCCTCTTCATCCTCCACACACCAGAGTCCGTCAGCCTGGACAGCGAGGGGGGCGGGGTCATACTTCGTGGAAGAAGTCAGAGGGGGGGCTCTTCTCCACCCCTCTCCACCTCTCCACCTTCTTGATGACCTCAGATACGGCGCAGACGGAGGAGGTGAGGGACACGAGGAAGACGAGGTCTGCAGAAAGACAAAGAGAAGGAAACGGTCACACAGCTGTGCGCACATCTGTGTGCTGGGGGGGGGGGGGGGGGGGGGGGATGCAAAGTCCTCGAAAACTAGAAAAAAATATTCCAAGAACTCGAGCAAAAAGAAAAAAAAAAAAAAGCACAAAATGAGAAAATCATTTTTCATTTTGTGCTTTGTTCAAAAAGTAAAACAGAAACAGGGAGGAGCTCCTGCAGGAGGACGCGCGAGGACACGCGAGGACTTACCGAGGACGCTGAGACTCTCCGTCTGGAAGACGCTCTGCAGAGGAGGGAAGTAGATGACGAGCAGCTGCCCCATGATGGAGGCCAGGACGGCGAAACAGAACGTGCGGTTGCTGCACAGCCCCATCTCGTGGACCATCCGGGTCTGAGGAGCAGAGACGGGCACAGCTGAGGTCACATGCTCTTTAATGCGACGGTGAGGTCATGTCAGGTTAAACGTGCGCGCTCACCTGCGATCTGGAGCTCAGAGCGTTGAACATGTCGAAGAACACGAAGCAGGTGAAGGTCATGGTGGTGTCTCGAGGAGTGATCACGTTGTCCTGCAACTGCAAATAAAATGTAGAGAGCGAGTCAGCTGGAGACGTCACAGCGGCAGACAACGATGGTGATGCTGATCGCGCGCCGAGGTCAGCGCCCGGTGACGTCAGCATCAGGAAACCTGAGGTCAGAAACGGCCACCCACCTCTCTCCAGAAGACGTAAAGCGTCCCGCAGACGATGATGAACGCCGACACGAGCACTTTGACAATCAGGCTGCGGGTGATGATGCTGTCTCCGACGTTGCGAGGAGGCTTCCTGATGATGTCGCGGTCCACAGGCTCCACCCCCAAACTAACAAGAGAACACACACACACAAACATTTCGATCGTGGCTCAAGAGTTGGGAGTTCGCCTTGTAACCGGAAGGTCGCCGGTTCGAGCCCCTGCTCTGTCTGTCCTGGTCGTTGTGTCCTTGGGCAACACGCTTCACCTGCCGCCTACTGGTGTTGGCCAGAGGGGCCGATGGTGCGATGTGGCAGCCTCTGTCAGTCTGCCCCAGGGCAGCTGTGGCTGCAGCTGTAGCTGCCTCCACCATTGTGTGAATGTGAGAGTGAATGAATAGGGGAATATAAACGCAATCCATTATTATTATTATTAAACAGGATTTACCCCAACCCGGTTCAAAAGGAGGGGTCGGCACAGACGTGTGAAAAATATAATGCGTCTAATCACATCGAACATCTGGAATATTCACACTCTGCTTAATGAGCAGGTGTGCGTGCAGGTGTGCACACAGCAGGGGGCGCTGCAGACCACCGCCACAAACCAAACATGTCGTCAGCTTTCATTTCAGAGCTCGACCAGCTGCCTGAAGTATCACTGATAAATATTAGTCTCTTCTAAAATATCCGTGTCAACTGAGGTCAAAGGTCAAAGGTGAACCAGTGAAACGTTCAGTCGCTCACCTCTGAGCCGGCGGTCCGTCCATGATGATGTTGATCCACAGGATCTGCATGGCGTTCAGCGGGTTGGGGAAGTTCATCAGCGTCGCCAAGGAGATGAGGGTGAGTGCCGCAATGCTCCTGGTGACCAGCAGGGGGAGACGGAGGGCTCAAACACTGAATCCAGAGACAGAAGTGTGACTGACGGCGGTTTGTACTCACGTGCTCAGCTGGAAGCAAACAAAGTTTTTGATGTTGTTGTAAATTCCTTTTCCCTCCTCGATGGCCGACCTGCAGACAGGAAACAGACGCCGACCTTTGAACCACAAACGCTCCAATCGCAGCTTAATGACAGGAACAAGCTGTTTCACTAAATCTTTGAGCCTTTTGGACGAAGCTCAGAAACATCAGGACTTTTATGTGTTCACAGATTTGATCGTGATGTCAGACTCGGACCCTCGCCGACGCCGATCGCCTCCTGTGAACTACTTCCTGCGCGAGGGATGAACCGTAACTAATCATAGCAACGTCGTGCTGATGGAAATGAGTTGCTATGGTTACAGTCAGTGTTATGTGTGTTACTCCACACAAAGACAAGGACAGCAAGTCTAGGCTCGTCGCCGTGGCGTCAGACTCACATGATGGTCTGGAAGTCGTCGTCCACCAGGATCATGTCGGCTGCCTCCTTGCAGACGTCGGTGCCCGTCTGGCCCATCGCAACACCGATGTCAGCGGCCTTCAGAGCCACGGCGTCATTCACCCCGTCACCCGTCATGGCCACCACGGCGCCGTTGTTCTGCAGGGACTGAAGAGAGGGACGGGGCTTTAGCAGCGCTTTGTTCTAGAAAGCTGTTCGTGCCTCAAATCGATCACGTTTATTTAACTTTTCCTGCTTCATGAACTGGACTTCCTGTCTGCTCACCTTGACGATCTTCAGCTTGTGTCGCGGGCTGGCGCGATAAAACACGGAAATCTGTGGACAGAGGGCGGATCCAGGAACGCCGTCAGTGACAGCAACACCGCTCTGAAACATGACTGTGCGTGTATGTGTGTGCGTGTATGTGTGTGCGTGTGTGTGCGCGTATGTGTGTGCATATGTGTGTGCATATGTGTGTGCATATGTGTGTGCATATGTGTGTGTGCGTGTGTGTGTATGCGTGTGCGTGTATGTGTGTGCGTATATGTGTGTGCGTATGTGTGTGCGTATATGTGTGTGCGTATGTGTGTGTGTATATGTGTGTGCATATGTGTGTGCATATGTGTGTGTGTATATGTGTGTGCATATGTGTGTGTGCGTGTGTGTGTGTATGTGTGTGCATATGTGTGTGTGTATATGTGTGTGCATATGTGTGTGTGTATATGTGTGTGCATATGTGTGTGTGTATATGTGTGTGCATATGTGTGTGCATATGTGTGTGCGCGTATGTGTGTGCATATGTGTGTGCATATGTGTGTGTGCGTGTGTGTGTATGTGTGTGTGCATATGTGTGTGCATATGTGTGTGTGCGTGTGTGTGTGTATGTGTGTGCATATGTGTGTGCATATGTGTGTGCATATGTGTGTGTGCGTGTGTGTGTATGTGTGTGCGTGTATGTGTGTGCGTATATGTGTGTGCGTATATGTGTGTGCGTATATGTGTGTGCGTATGTGTGTGTGTATATGTGTGTGCATATGTGTGTGTGTATATGTGTGTGCATATGTGTGTGCATATGTGTGTGTGTATATGTGTGTGCATATGTGTGTGCATATGTGTGTGTGCGTGTGTGTGTATGTGTGTGTGCATATGTGTGTGCATATGTGTGTGTGCGTGTGTGTGTGTGTGCATATGTGTGTGTGCATATGTGTGTGCATATGTGTGTGTGTATATGTGTGTGCATATGTGTGTGCATATGTGTGTGCATATGTGTGTGTGCGTGTGTGTGTGTATGTGTGTGTGTATATGTGTGTGCATATGTGTGTGCATATGTGTGTGTGTATATGTGTGTGCATATGTGTGTGCATATGTGTGTGCATATGTGTGTGTATATGTGTGTGCATATGTGTGTGCATATGTGTGTGTGCGTGTGTGTGCGTGTATGTGTGTGCGTGTGTGTGCATATGTGTGTGTGCATATGTGTGTGTGCGTGTGTGCGTGTGTATGTGTGCATATGTGTGTGTGCGTGTGTGTGTGTGCATATGTGTGTGTGCGTGTGTGTGTATGTGTGTATGTGTGTGTGCATATGTGTGTGCATATGTGTGTGCATATGTGTGTGTGCGCGTGTGTGTGCGCGCGTGTGTGTGCATATGTGTGTGCATGTCTGTGTGCATATGTGTGTGCATATGTGTGTGTGCGTGTGTGTGTGTGTATGTGTGTGCGTGCATATGTGTGTGTGCGTATATGTGTGTGTGCGTGTGTGTGTATGTGTGTGCGTGTGTGTGCATATGTGTGTGCATATGTGTGTGCATATGTGTGTGCATATGTGTATGTGTGTATGTGTGTGCATGTGTGTGTGTGTATGTGTGTGCGTGTGTGTGTGTGTGCATATGTGTGCGTGCGTGTGTGTGTGCATATGTGTGTGTGTGCGTGTGTGTGTGCGTGTGTGTGCGTGTATGTGTGTGTGCGTGTATGTGTGTGTGCGTGTATGTGTGTGTGCGTGTATGTGCGTGTATGCGTGTGTGCGTGTATGTGCGTGTATGTGTGTGTGTGTGTGTATGTGCGTGTGCGCGCGTATGTGTGCGTGTATGTGCGCGTGTGTGTGTGCGTGTATGTACGTGTGCGCGTGTGTGTGTATGTGCGTGCGTATGCGTGTGTGCGCGCTCACTTTGGAGATGATCTGCGACAGCTGCTGCAGGTCCAGCTGATCCACCTCCTCCCCAGACAAACTCTGCCCCCCTTTAGAGAAGAGGCCGATGCGACTGGCTGCAGACACACAAACATCCACTGCTCTGTACGTTCATGTAACACCACTGTGAACCACAAGGTGGCGCAGTGACTCCCACTCGACCCATGGCAGCATTATTCAAACTGGAGTGGGTTCAGCCAGAGGTCATGGCAGCAAGTGTGTGCTGGCTGGTGAAACGCTGCCACCTTGTGGTGAACGTTTTCCCCATGACGAGCCACTGATTGCTGATTACCAGCTCAGGGTTTGTTCCCTCTTTAATAAGTGAATGATGATCCTGCGCTTCTTCTGGCTGTTTCACAATAAAAGCCCTATTAATAAACAGGGGCTTTTAATGTGGAATTCAGAGAGCGGAGTTTAATCATCAGCCTGATCATGTAACTAAACAATGTCTGTGTTTTTCTTTTCATTCTTCTCTTCTGTTGTTCAGATGGAGGAGCTGAGGACAAATCCTCCCGATGGAGGCGTTTTTAAATCAGGAAGCTCGAGGACAGGGAACTTAAACCAGAGGTCAGAGCCCCGATCAGCTGTGATGTAAAACAGGAAACGCATCCCACCACAGAAAAACACTCTAAGGATTTGTTCTGTTGTTTAACTTTATACATTTGCGTAAGCGTGTGTGAATCAGCTGACCTATAGACATGGCCGTCTCCTGGGAGTCTCCGGTGATCATCTTGATGGTGACTCCGGAGCTGATGAGCGTGCCCACGGCCTCTTTGACCCCTGACCTTGGAGGGTCGATGATGCCCACCAAACCCAGGAAGGTCAGCTTCCCCATCTCAGAGCCCGACGCGAACGCCAGCACTGAAACACACACACACACACACACACACACACACAGTGAGTGTGTTTTTAGGGCATCCCCAGCTCCGCCTGTAGGTGTCACTCTCACCTCTGAGCCCGCCTGAGCCCATGTAGCTGATCTGCTGCTGGTACAGCTCCACCTGCTGGTGGTTCAGGGGGAGCGCGCTGCCTCTGCTGTTGTAGGAGCTGCAGAAGCGAATCACCTGCTCGTACGCGCCCTTCATGAAGTAAACTCCAGCTTTGTCCTGGAGACGCAGCAGGAAGAGCAAAGACATGTCAGAGATGCTGATGATGCAGAACACAATATTAAACTTTGACTTTTAGGATTTCAGCTTTAATGCTGCTGTTCAGTTTCTCCCTTGGTGACAAATCCACAGGAAACACTAGTGAGAGAAACCCGAGGAATGTTTGAGTCTTCGTCCATGAACGCTCACATCCGAGTCGCAGTAACTCGGCGTCAGCTCGCTACCTGCTGCAAACACGGTCCAGAGTGTAGCAAAACCCATTTTCAGTTAGTATGTTTAATTATTTACTTTTTTAAGACCGTTGTTGGTTTTAATCTAGCTTAAACCAAACCGCTCCGCTGGATTTAGCTGGCGAGCTGATTAGAGAGCCGATCAGAATCCAAGTCTGTGATTGGTTGGTTTTGTTGCACATTTGTAACGCTGTACAGAGATGTGGAGAGCAGGACTGCAGACGTCTGTGAGCACACAGAGCGGCTGTTACTGTGGATATTAGCAGTTTTCTTCGCTCAAAGTAATTTTCTCCTCAAAATGCAACTTTGTACTTGCAGCAGTGATTTCTGTGGGCTCAGGGCACAGGCACAACAGTAACACCATGACAAACATCTAAGGATCTGCTGGAACATCACAGAACATGTATGAGCAACGACTCCGGCCGTGTTTCTGCTGCCGGCGTCCTCTAATGACATCGGAGCATCAGAGCGAGGATAAAGGGTTAATGTGAGCAGCTCTTCATCACAGACCTGCTGCGTGCGGTGAACGCAGCGCACAGCCATCCACTTCTTCTCCGAGCTGAACGGATGCTCCTCCACCCGCACGTACTCGCGCTGCAGACCCTCCAGCCCCACCTGCAGGACACGGAGAGGAGCACAGCTCGTCACACAAACACCTCATCGCTCATATTCATGTTTTTATCTCATCTGGTTTATCATCAGCTCAGGTTCTCCAGCTCCTCCTACTTTTAACTGTTTGTACGCTTCAAACAGTCAGAGGGGGAAAGGGGGAGGAGCTAAAACAGCTGGTTTCAGTCCAGTGTGAGACAAAGAAGGATCGAAAAAATGAGCCCAACTGGTCTGATTTCAAGACTTCGACGACCTGCTCAGAGCGTGGCGCTCTGGGTTTTACCTTCATGGCGAGGGCGATGAGCGCTCCTTCTGTGGGCCGTCCCAGCACGTTGTGATTCCTGATGATGGAGTCGTTGCACACACAGCCGACCTGTCAGCACACACACGCTCAGTAAACCCGGGTTCAGAGTTCAGTGTGAAGATCTGAGCTGAGACACGAACGACCTCACCTCCACAATTTTGCTGATGGACTGACACGAGAAGCCGTGGATCACCTCTCCGTTCAGCAGAACTTCCCCCTGCCCGTTATAGCCGACGCCGGTGACCTGCAAGACAACACCGAGGGTAAGATAACAAAGACCTGCGACCTCGAGACACTGGAGGCAGGACCAGAAGGTCAGCGCGCACTTTCGTGGACTTGTCAACGTGTCGATGTCGCTCTGCTGAAGCCCGGGCGGTTCGCACAGAGCAGGGCTTCAGTGTTTGCTTCAGCCACAGACACACAGCCGTGACAGAGCCTTCGCCCTCATAAAGTATCACTCAAACACAGCTTCAGCCCCCTGACAGGTGAGGCCAGTGACCCTGCAGGCCTTCAGCACCTTCCCATGATCTCTGACCTCCCTGCAGTGAGCAGAACCGGCCCTGACCCAGTTCTCCCAGTATGCCAGCTGGGATTTCCTCATGGATTAACCGGGTCAGTGAGCCCTCTGCAGACTCTGCGTTACAGCTGCGATCAGGCTTCAGAAGAAGCCGCTGCAAACCGACGAGGAGGAAGAGGGCTCAGCTTTCAAAATAACAGCATCAGCCTTACAACAAGTTACAGTGATTGCTTTGTTCATGTGATCTTAAACTTGGCTTGTTGGGTTGCGACTCACGTGATCTCCTCTCCTCCTTTTTGACCTTTTAGAAGGTGAAAATCAGCCGTTTGGGTCAAACTGGGACATTTGCACTGATGCCGTTTCATGTTCACCGTCTCTCAGATTAAAATAACAGACACCTATGAAAAACAGAAAGCTGGTGTAGATGTAGGAGGCCGGCAGCTTCAGTACAACTCATCGACTGTCTGAGGAGCTGCAGACGCCTCCATCAGGTCGGCTGTGGGGGAGTCTGACAACTCTGGGTGCACGCCAGGGCCCCAACACTTTACACCAACATCTACAGTCTCATTTAATCTGCAGTCTCACCGATACTCCAGGTTCCTGCAGCGCCACCCACAGGACGCCCTGGGGACGCGTTTCAAAGCCTCCTCAAAGTCCACAGACTAGTCGGGGAAATTCCCAAACACCCTTAAATATCCCGGACAGGATAACGACGTGTCCACTGATCCGAGACCAACAAACTGATCGACTCCACTGAGCCCATAAACTCCGAGCGAGCAGACGGAGCCTGAACTCGAGTCCTCTGCAGAACACGAGCTTCACCCTGATCGCACGATCAACCACCCGCCAGCACCAACATGAAGCCCAGCTGTGTTTGGTAGCCTGAGGATTTAAAAGCTGACCCTGTGATCACGCTGTGGAGGTTTCAAAGTGTGAGAGGAAACGGCGTGGGAGTCTGACCTCAGCGTGCTGTCCGTCTGACGTGAACAGCTGAGTGACCGTCATCTCGTTCTTGGTCAGCGTCCCCGTTTTGTCCGAGCAGATCACATTACAGCAGCCTGACGGGGAAAACGGCACAAAGGTCACCAACGTGCAGCTCACAGAAGGTCGGGCTGTGCATGACCGTTTCCGTCGCATCACGACGTACCCAGAGTTTCCACGATGGGAAGTTTCTTGATGATCGCTCTTTTCTTCACCATCCGCATCACGCCGAGCGCCAGCGTCACCGTCACCACGATGGGTAAGCCCTCTGGGATGGCAGCCACAGCCAGACTGAAGGAGGAGAGGAGGAGACAGTCAGACTTGTTTTATGATTTACATGCTCACTGAAAAAACGCAGACAAACCCAGAAAACATTTGTGTTTCCGTTTGCTCTCAGTGTTCACGGTCAGCTTCCCAACTTCCCTCTAACAGGAATCACCTGTAACGTGCTCCCGCCCCACAGCGCTAACTTTCCTCTCTCGCTTATAAAGGCGGCTCTCCTCATGCTAACGTCACTAACAGCAGGCCGTGTGATCTCATTTATATGGAGGCTGCTCCACCTGTCGCACTGAGACCGAGCTCGCTCCTTCAGGTGTCTTCTTCACTCACTATGTATTAACAGACCTCTCTGCACTGAATCATATCTGTTATTAACCTCTGTCTCTCTTCCACAGCATGTCTTTATCCTGTCTTCCTTCTCTCACCCCAACCAATCACAGCAGATGGCCCCGCCCCTCCCTGAGCCTGGTTCTGCCGGAGGTTTCTTCCTGTTAAAAGGGAGTTTTTCCTTCCCACTGTCACCAAAGTGCTGCTCATAGGGGGTCATATGATTGTTGGGTTTTTCTCTGTATCTATGAAGCGCCTTCAGGAGACTTTTGTTGTGATTTGGTGCTATATAAATAAAATTGAATTGAGGTGTTTCACGGCTCTGTGCACCAAATCACACAGCAGACTGTGACGCTCGTGTCCTTGTCTGTGGGTGGAGTCACTCTCCTGGTCGCATCATGAACCCAGCGTCACAAACCTGCTGCTATCACATTGCTGCACTCAGCTATAACCTGATAAACACAGAAGAGGAAGCAGCTGCCTCGGTTCAACCAACAACCAAACAGAAGCATCACTCAGGGTCACCTGACACCGATGGTGAACATGTCCAGGAGACTCTTGCCCTGCAGCCAGCCCACCAGCATGATGACGCCTGAAACACATCAGAGACAGACTGAGCACGGCGTGCAGACGCCATGGCGATGGAGAGCAGGACACAGCAGCGGGGCAGCTCGCCGCACACACGGCGTCTCCTCGTAATCACACGATCATCATAAACTCACCGATGATGCAGAAGGAATAAAGCGACAGCTGCTTCCCCAGCAGGTCCATGCTCTTCTGCAGAGGAGTTTTAGGAGCCTGACAAAGCAAACAGGAAACAGATGTTTCATGAACACGGCACCTCTGGCTGGAACAACTGTGACATTTGTATTGAATTATATTCAGATTTCATGCGGGAGACCTCACCTCCTCTGCCTGCATCATCTTGAACACCTCCCCGAACTCAGAGTTCTCTCCGGTTCCAATGACGATGCCCTGAAGAACATCAGAACACTTTTCAGCAGGTAAAACTGTCTAAGCATCGTTGAAACATCAGCTGCAAAAGCTTCAATAGCAACAGCTGCAGTTCCTCTGGTGTCCTGCTGAGGCAGCAGTGAGCCAGCCTGATACAGACCGCTGTGTATCCTCCATCATAACACCTGTCCTGTCCTCTTTAAATTGCATTCATGCTTATGTTTGCATTATTAGGGGCGTGGCCAATTTGACAGGTAGATGGTGCACGGGTGGCCGTAGCTGCTGGCTTCACCTAAGCTGGACCTCTGGACCGTGTTTGTGATGTCGGAGCCTTTTTAGTGACATCATGTGACCAATAACATGCCTGCTGTGAGGTCACTGAAGTCTGAGCTGTGAGAGGGTTTTGATTGGATGTTAGTGATTAGCAGGAATCTGTGTCAGCGCTCCACGGTGCAGGTCCCTCTGCAGTCGTGTGTGCGCTGTATTTCTGCTCACACTCTGTAGCGTCGGTCGCTGCTGTGCTAACGGGGGCCCTCCCACCCGAGGGATTAATAAAGTTTCATCTAATCTAAGCTCTAATCATTCTGCCGGCAGCCACTAAGATGACGGTTACAGTTTTCTACAACCACGGCGGCGTCCTACACGCCGTCTGTCACCACTGAACCATCGATATGAAGGAGGCGGCCACGTCATCACTTCCTCACACCGTCTGCAGCCAGAGTCTCAGCGCACACTTCTTTCCTGTAACTTCACCGTCTGTGGAGCAGAAGAAGAAGAGTGAGCTGCTACCTTGGCTTTGCCGTAGCGCACCAGCGTCCCCATGAAGGCGATGTTGCTGCGGGAGGCGATGTCTCCGTTGGTGGATGCTGGCTGGTGGGCGGTGGACTTGGTGCAGGGCGTGGTCTCCCCCGTCAGACTGGACTCATCCACTGACAGGTCTGTCGCCTGCGAGGGTGGAGGAGACAGATTTAACTCCAACCAGGAGGGATACTCTGACCTTTAACCTCTAACCCTGCTCACTAAAGCCACCATTAACCATTAACCCCACCCCCACCTCAGAGCAGGCGGCCATCTTTACACGACTGCAGCTGCTCTTAATGAAGGTTCACACGTTTCCCAGTGAAAGTAGAGGCCTCAAAGTACCGCCTACACCCGCCTACGCCCACCTACGCTCGCCCCGCCTACACCCGCCTACACCAGCCTACACCCGCTTATGCCAGCCTCAGGGATACGCTGTCACTGGGATTTGTTGCACGTGGTGAAGATGCAGGACGAGTACCGCGGCGACCTTCTCTTTGTTCTGATGTCAGTCTCACCTGCAGTGAAGCAGGGAGCTGCTTGATAATCAGAAACTCCCCGTGGACTTCCTGTTGGACAGGGGGCGCTCTCGAGCTGCGGAGCGGATGAAATACCTGAAGTTTGTGTGAAAGTTTTCTTCTGCGTGCAGAAGCCGCAGCAGGCTGGAGGTGGAAGCTGCTGCTCGCTTCATGCCCCAAACCAAAATGGAGGCTCGTGGTGACGCTCACCATCTAAACCTGCACCTGCAGTCTGAAAACTTCCACAAAGAAAAATCTTCACACACAAAACGTACATTTTGATTCGTGCTCGAGAGCGCCCCCTGCTGAGGGGTTTCATTTATTTATGATTACACTGCAGGCCTGATCAGAGGGCGTTCTGCTCCCGTGTTTGCAGGAACCTGATCGCCTGTGATCGTTCATCCTGAAAGAATTTAGTTCCTTTCTTGGAAACGAGAAGCGCTCAGCTTCCAGCAGACATCTCTGCTGTCCCAGAATCCCTCGCTCCCTCACGCCCAGGCTGACACAAACCTATCAGTGTTTTTACCTCGAAGAGACGGAGGTCAGCCGGGACCTTCTCCCCCACCGACAGGCAGACGGTGTCTCCGGGAACGAGCTCTCTGGCCAGCAGGTGCTCCAGGTTCCCCTCCCTGACACTGAGGAGGAAGACAGCGGGGGAGAGTGTTTACAGTCATGCTCCTCCCCTCCCTGCGCGCCCTGCTGAGGAGCGTCAGGGACACAACACATTAATAATTCACTTTTTGAAAATGTGCATGGATGAAGTTGAAATTTGTAGAATGAGGTCGAGTGTGTGGATCCAGCTCCGCCCTCTGTCTCTGCCAAACGTTCGCCACGACCCAACTGTAAACCCCGATGAAGAGTGGATCATCGGGGGAAACCGTGCTGCTCAGGTCGCCACGGGAATCTCTCGTTGCTCCGACATCGGCGCATCGTTGGCCAGGATTCAGTCTCAGCTTTCAGGGAAACTCTAAGAAGTTTCTCAGAACATCGCGAGGAGTGAAATTAATCCTGTGACCTCAGGCTGAGAAGAACAATGCTGTGTGTGCTCGTGCTCACAGTAATGTGAGTGCTGGTCACACAGTGTGCCAACAGGGGGCGCTACACGGTGTGGCTAGATGGAGCAAACAGACACACACACTCCTTTAAACTGATTCATTTATGGAGTCAAATTTCTGGATTCTTGGCTGTGAGATGACAGAGGAGCAGACTCCGTGTCATAACTGCTTATTTCATTACAAACAATCACAACTAGGAGACGCGATGTTCTCCACAGACGCGATCCATGCAGGAGGACGAGGCAGGAGACCCCCGCCCACTCTCCTGAAGGAGGTCAGGATCAAACTCACCAGTGACATTCTGGAGGGACGAGCTTCCCCAACTCCTCCAAAGATTTCTCTGAGCGATACTCCTGCACACAAGACAAGACAACAGCTTAGCTTCATCACACACAGACACACACACACACAGACACACACACAGACACACACACAGACGCACACACACACACACACACAGACACACACAGACACACACACACACACACAGACAGACACACACAGACGCACACACACACAGACGCACACAGACACACACACACACAGACACACACAGACACACACACACACAGACACACACACACACACACACACACACACACACAGACACACACACACACACAGACACACACACAGACAGACACACACAGACGCACACACACACAGACGCACACAGACACACACACACACAGACACACACAGACACACACACACACAGACACACACACACACACACACAGACACAGACACACACACACACACACACAGACAGACACACAGACACACACACAGACAGACACACAGACACACACACACACAGACGCACACACAGACAGACACACAGACAGACACACAGACAGACACACACAGACAGACACACAGACACACACACACACAGACGCACACACAGACAGACACACAGACAGACACACAGACACACACACAGACACACACACACACACAGACGCACACACACACACACACAGACGCACACACACACACACACAGACGCACACACAGACAGACACACAGACACACACACACACAGACACACACACACACAGACACACACACACACAGACGCACACACACACACACACAGACGCACACACACACAGACACACACACACACAGACGCACACACACACACACACAGACGCACACAGACAGACACACACACAGACGCACACAGACAGACACACACACACAGACGCACAGACACACACAGACGCACACACACACACACACAGACACACACACACACAGACACACACACACACAGACGCACACACACACACACACAGACGCACACAGACAGACACACACACAGACGCACACAGACAGACACACACACACAGACGCACAGACACACACAGACGCACACACAGACACACACACAGACACACACACAGACACACACACACACACACACACACAGACACACACACACACAGACGCACACACAGACACACACACAGACACACACACAGACACACACACACAGACACACACACACACAGACGCACACACACACACACACAGACGCACACACAGACGCACACAGACAGACACACACACAGACGCACACAGACAGACACACACACACAGACGCACAGACACACACAGACACACACACAGACACACACACACACACACACACACACACAGACACACACACACACACACAGACACACACACACACACACACAGACACACACACAGACACACACACAGACACACAGACAGACAGACACAGACACACAGACAGACACACACAGACAGACACAGACACACAGACACACACACACACAGACGCACAGACACACACACACACAGACGCACACACACACAGACGCACACACACACACACACACACACAGACACACAGACAGACAGACACAGACACACAGACAGACACACACAGACAGACACAGACACACAGACACACACACACACAGACGCACAGACACACACACACACAGACGCACAGACACACACGCAGACGCACAGACACACACACGCAGACACACACACACGCACAGACACACACAGACGCACAGACACACACAGACGCACACACAGACGCACACACAGACACACACACAGACACACGCACACACAGACGCACACAGACAGACACACAGACACACACACACACAGACGCACACACACACAGACGCACACACACACAGACGCACACACACACACGCACACACAGACGCACACACAGACGCACACACACAGACACACAGACACACACAGACGCACACACAGACGCACACAGACGCACACACAGACGCACACACACACACACACACACACACGCACAGACACACAGACACACACACGCACA
Source organism: Maylandia zebra (assembly GCF_041146795.1). Classification (NCBI taxonomy): domain Eukaryota; kingdom Metazoa; phylum Chordata; class Actinopteri; order Cichliformes; family Cichlidae; genus Maylandia; species Maylandia zebra. The sequence continues at coordinate 37,756,693 of NC_135177.1, read as the reverse complement.
CGCACAGACACACACACACACAGACGCGCACACACACAGACGCGCACACACACAGACGCACACACACACAGACGCACACACACACAGACGCACACACACACAGACACACACACAGACGCACACACAGACGCACACACACAGACGCACACACAGACGCACACACACAGACACACACACACAGACACACACACACACACACACACACACACACACACAGACGCACACACACACACACGCGCACACACAGACACAGACACACACACAGACGCACACACACACACACACACACACAGACACACACACACACACACAGCAGTGTTGTTAAAGAGTAAAAACAGGACGTACCTGGACGAAGGCGACCGTCACTACGATGATGATGGCCTGGGGGGGGAAAGCACAGACTGAACTTTGAGGTCCAACACGAGTTTTTAATTTCTTCCATCGTTCACAATAAAACCCCACAGCTGTGGAAACCCCACTGACACTGAGTCGTTCAGGGTTTATTGAAGATTTCAGTGAATGTTTGCGACATCAGAGCTCAACATCGTTCATCTTTTCCTTTCATCATAAAATATATATTCCACATTTCCTTTCAAATTAAAAGCACTGTTTGTAACCTCTCACCTCTGCATTTATGTCTATTTCCTGTGAGGCGGAGCTTTGGCCTCACAGTGGCCCGTCTGCTTTCACAGTCATCATATCTGAATGTGATGACATGAATAAGCTCTTCATCATTTCTGCTTGTGGAGGTGGAGTCAGACCATCGGCTGACCTTCTGGCTGCTGAAGCTCTGCGTCCGTTTGGAGGATTAAAACAGAAACCTGATCAAACATCCTGAAGGGTTCCCGGAACGCTTTAATTACCCGAAGTCTGAAAGCAAACAGCGATGAAGCTGTTTGTTCGCCTGCAGCCGGCCTGCGTGTGCACAGGGACTCACGTTTCTTCTTTTACGAGGGTCAAACTGTGTGTGCGTCACTCAGACTCTCCATCTCAGACCTCCTCTCTCTGCACATGAATCCGCCTTTGGTCCTGCCGTACGTACTTTATGCTGTCAACAATGACTCCAGCATGCAGGACGGTTTGTCACTTTGTGTTGTGCGTGCAGAAACAACCGGTAGGATGGAACACAGCGCCAAACCTTCCTGTTCAGGTTTTACTTCACCGATGCAGATGAACTCGATGACTTTAGGTAAATGAGACCCATCTTCTGTGATGGACCTGACCTGGTTGTAGCTGAACGAGAAGCGTGCAGATGTTCAAACGTGTGCAGACGGGCTGCAGAGAAGATCGCACTTCTTGTTTTTAATCTGTGCCTGTGGCGTTCCACCTCTCTGTGACGGTGCACGCTGAGCTTAAGGTGAGAGGAGACAATAACAAGCACGCGCCGTGCTGACCAATCGCAGAGCAGCACTGCCTCACAGGACGGCTCAGTCACTGACCCCGTGACCTTTACATGTAAAACTTGCTGCATTTGAGTCACTGAGTCTAAGAACACAGAGCTGCTGTTCCACTCCGCTCCTGCCATCTGAACTTTGACCTCGTTTTTGTATCAGACAAACAGCTGTCGTGTGTAACCTCGTGTGGAGGACCTGCAGGTTTCAGAGGACGCCTGAGCGCCGCTGGTTACCTACCACTGTGATGCTGATGGCGTCATCGAACTGGTGCATGATGATGCTGATGACCGCCGACGCCAGCAACAGCAGGATGAGCGGATCTTTGAACTGCAGAGAGACACAGGCTGAGGTCAGAGGTCAAGTGTCACATGATTACAGACGTTTGGAGGACGTGTTCTTTAACAAAGACACTTTTTACAGCGTGGACGCTTTCAGCTTCGCCGAGTTTGCACATTTATTTCAGCAGCGCGGGTAAATCGAACGAGTCATCACAGGCGGGATCAGGCGAGTCGGTGCAGCTGTAAACGTGTGTGGTTGGCAGCTGAAGGACAAACTCTTTGGCAGCTCGTGTCTGGACTGTGAGGTCAGCGTGATGTCAGAGCGCCGCAGCAGCTGCTACTCGACTCGCTGCAGGGCTGGCGTTTGTTTAGTGAAGGAGCGACTCGAGCGTGTGATCGCAGGAGGACACGCGCTCAGATTACAGCAGATTACAGACAATAGGTGTGTTTGTGAAGCCGTCCAATCAGCAGTCAGGAGCGATGACGAGGCTCTGACCTTCCTCACCCTCATGGCTCACATCACACGGTTCTGGTCATGTGACCTGTGACCCTCTCTTTCTGCTTGTTCAGCACTCAGGAATGTGAAGTCAAACGGAAACTTCTGCACACGTCAGCTGATGTGGTTTACATTTTTCAGACATCCAGAGTTTCTGCTCCTCGCTTGGACTCGAGCCGACAGCTTCCTCCCGTCCTCTCCGTCCGCGCTCGCTTTCTATATTTAAGCTGGAGCTGCTGGAGGCCTGCAGCAGCTCCATCAGTGCTCCGACTGCCTGCTGCCGTTTCCCCTTCAGTTATTTTACCTGATACTTTCAGGGCTGAAAGAGGTCATGTGCCCTCGTCAGCTGGCTCGTCCAATCAGCAGCGCTTGAACGAGGCCCCTGATCTGTTTCACAACGCCGCGCTGTGGCGGTGACACGAGCTCGAGACAGAAACGAAGAACGCTACAGGATTCAACCTCCTCCTTTGTGCAGTCACCACAAACGTGTCAGTCCTATTAAAAAGGTGCGAGCAGCAATGAGGTCACGGTTACCACGGTGAAGCGCGTTTACACCTTACACGTGTTTCTAACATGGCTGTGAGGCGACGAACGTGTGCCGTGCAAAAATAAATCTGTGTTCTTCCACAGGACGTTATGTAAGCGTGCTGCAGACGTGCGCGGGTTAACGCGGTGGCGGAACAATGACAGTCGGGAACACGGCGGGCCTGCAGACGCGTTTCAGGCTCTGGATAAAAATAGCGTGCTGGGTGACTCTGCCGCTGCACGTTTGAGGGACTCGCCGTCACACAGAGAGAGAAACAGGAAATGGCCTTGAGTGAGTCTGCGTGTGATGCGTGCGTTACCTGTGACAGGTACTTCCTCCACAGCGGCTCGTCCTCGCTGATGTCGAACTCGTTCCAGCCGTGGTACGCCCTCCGCCGCCTCACCTCCTCCTGGGTCAAACCCAGCTGCAGGTCGGCCTGTGGGCGTGACACGCAGCGGCGCTCAGATTACCGTTTCAGAGACGAAGCTCGCACAGAAACAGGACGACGTGTCTCATTGGCTCAGTCTAAGTCTGAGGATTTTTAATGGCGTCACCGTCGTTCTCATGAACCGATCAGCTGAGCGCTCTCTGAGATAAACGTGACGAATGTCAGGCTGAGAGGCGCTCGCCTCCTTACCTGCAGGACACATGCTACTTCATTGACGGGCAGTTCACTGGCTTTTCTGGACGTCAGTACTGGGACCATGGTCTCATCTTCACTGGAGGGTTCTCCTTCGGAAAGCTGAAACAGGAAGAAGACAGAGAGACTGAGACTGCAGCAGGGTTCCTATTGAGAGCTGCTTCTCACATCCAGGCCTGGACAACCTCCACCTGCGAGCATCAGACAGCGACGACGGCGTCTGTCGGGCCCACAGACTGCACCGAGGCTCTCCGTGAAACGGATCACATTCCTCCACTTTTACTCGAGCAGAGCTCTGCTTTCCACAAAGAGTCAGGGACCTCTAAGGTGGGAGCACTCGTGACTCGCACACCTGACGTCCAGCTGTGCAGGTAAGTGTCTGAGTGATGACACAGCTGTGACCTCTGGGTGAACGGTGTCATCTAACCTTTTATGGATGACTTCAAATCCAGTTTCTCGTCAGCTGCTGTCAAAGATAATAATCCACAGAGTCACATTTCAGGACTCTCATTACTGCAGGCGTAATGCTGCTGGCAGATGCCAGGAAGTAACCAGAAACCTTTCACAACCAGGGCCAAGACATACGTTTGTTAATAAAAATGCTTCAGAAGGCACCGACACCACCCACAGCGCTAGAAAGACTGCGTTTTAGGTTTTACTTTAATGAACTACAAGAACGTACGGCAGCACAAAAGCTCAGAGGAAATGAGGGGAAGAGGACCAGAATGACTTCCAAAGTAAAAGCACATCTGCACTTTGAGTTTATAATCTCCCCAGGAACCTGCAGTTCCTCTGATGTCCACTAGAGACCGGCTCTATCGGGAACATCTGAACTCCGAGTCGATTCTTCATGAAATAAATGTGAGGAGGGCAGAATTTAGACTTTAATGCCACCAAAGTCAGGAAAAAACAAAGGTTTTGTTTGTGGCAGCTTCCGGCGGGATTAACGGCGTGACGCGCTGCAGGTTTACAACATTAGGAAATTGCTGCGGTGCTTCAGTGCAAACATACTGTCATAAATTACGCTTAAATAGACATGAAAAAATAAGAATAAGAATTAAAGTGCTACGTAGAAAGATATATACATGAGTGCAGGTGGTGATCTGTGCCAAACATGGAATGAAGCAGAGAGGTAAGGAGGACAAACTGAACATCGAACAGCTTCGAGCCTCCTCCACCATCGGTGCTTGTTGTCATGCATGATGCTGATCACTTCCTCCCAGCAGGCTGCAGGTCTGAGGACGAAGGCTGACGCAGAGGAAACCGACAGCAGGAAATGGGACAAAGGCGACAGCGGCGCCGTGGTGCAGGGTTTAAAGCCGAACAAAGAGCAGAGAGGAAGTCGATTCTCCTCCCAGTCAGCAAGAGCAGCTTTTTCAAACACCTGCACAGGTTCACAGGAAGTGCACCTCATCAAAGACTCAGTCCGAGTTAGAATTTAGAGCTACTTGAAGAAAACTGTCGAGAGTCGGCCTCAGGCTGTCCTGCTCAGCTAACGCGGTGGCTAGCATTAGCTAACAGCATCCAGGCCGTGTCAAAGGTAAAAGTCCAGTTTGGGCAGATGGCTTCAGGCCGAACGTTAGCTCGTGCTGCCTTACTACCACAGACACGAGAGAGCGACGAGTCTCTGATGCCTGTTCTTACACCTGAACTCGTTTATGGCCCCACCTGAGAGTCGTGACTCGGGGCAAAGTCTCACCATAAAACTGAGTGACCTGTTTCTGGTCCCAGGCCAGCTGTGCAATATATGTGCACCTGCACTCACCTGCCGGCTTAAAGCTTTGACCTGAGCCTGGCAGCTGCAGGCCTGTGAGGGGACAAACAGTCAGCTGTGTGCAGCTGTGTGCAGCTGTAACGGCGTGAGAACAAGTCTGTCCCACAGAGGTGGAGGAACTCCCGGCATTTCTCATCTGCTTTCAATGTTTTCACAGTCCGAGCTGCCGGGCGGCTCCGGCCGGTAAACTGCGGCTCGAGACAGTTTTCCACGCAGTGGCCGAATGCGATGAATAAACTGCACGTCAGCAGGAAGTGCAGCCAACAACACGAAGGTGTCTGCGGCTGATTAATGCTGTGACCCAAGCAGCAGACTCACAGGTGCATTTAAGACCACACGAGACCTGAAAGTGTCAGAAAAGCTGAAATCAGAGTTGGAACAGAAGCAGCTGGTACGGCAAAGCTACAGCGTTACGCCCGATCGTCGCTCCTGCAGGAGATGAAACACCCGCCCCCAGCCTCCTCGTACATACACTTCTGTTATCAATTTGAAATGCTACGTTGCCGCCTTCTCGAGTTATCGTGGTCACAAAGTCAGGTGTCCACGCGCCTGCCTGCCCAGCGGGGTCACATGAACACCCCGACACAAACATCGGCGCTGCAGCTGAAAGCCGACCGCAGTCTGAAGGCCGATTGGCGTCAGAGTCGAGATTATTCAGGAAAATATCGAAACCTTCATTTTATTTGAGATCGCATCACACGTGCAGGTACACTGCTACATGTGAGTGAAATTCTTGTGTGCGAGCTACATTGTAGCCACAGCCACCGTGGGGCGCACTGACAGAGGCGAGGCTGCCGGACACTGGCGCCACCGGGCCCTCTGACCACCACCAGTAGGCAACGGGTGAAGCGTCTTGCCCAAGGACACGACGACCGAGACTGTCCGAGCCGGGGCTCGAACCGGCAACCTTCCAGTTACAAGACGAACTCCCAACTCTTGAGCCTCGATCTAGAAGCTACCACTCAGCAGAAGTGCACACTGTTCTGTGAATCACCTGTCATCACCTGCCGGCCTCCTCTGCCTCCT